>NW_025336480.1:13048923-13121052 GCF_004798865.1 Varanus komodoensis
CAGCAATCAAGATAAAAGTCCCAGTTAAAACAAAGTAAACATTAAAATAATGGGAAAATAAAAAAGTTTTCACCTGCTGTGGAAAAGAATAAAGTGTCGGCACCGGGTGAAACTCTCTGAGGAGAGTATTCCATAGATGGGGTGCCACTGCAAAGAAGGCCCTCCTCCAGGTAGCCATTCTCCTAATCTCCTGCAAGGAGGGCTCCCAGAGCAGGGCCTCCACCTCAGATCTGAGGGGGTGGGAGGGCACACAGGGAAGAAGGCACTCCTTCAGGTAGCCAGAACCCAAGTCATTTATAGGCTTTATAGGTCATCACCAGCTCCTTAAATTGAGCCCAGACTTCAATTGGCATCTAGCATAATTGATATCTGTGAATAACTGCCTGTCCCCATTAATATCCTGGTCACTCTGTTCTGGACCAATTGAAGTATCTGGACCATCTTCAAGGGAAGCCCCACATAGAGTGCATTACAGCAATCTAATCGGGAAGTTACCAGAGCATGGGTCACTGTTGCTAGGCAGTGCTCATCCAAGTAAGGGTGCAGTTGATGGATCAGTCGAAGCTGAAGGAAAGTGCTCCTTGCCACCACTGCCACCTGAGACTCCAGGGACAGCTCTGGATCAAGGAGCACTCCCAAACTGTGCACCCTGTTCTTTAGGGAGAGTGCAACCCAATCCAGGCCAGGATTAAAATCATTTACGTACCTGGAAGGCAGAACCACCCACCAATAGGATCTCCATCTTTTCTAGATTAAGTCTCAATTTATTGGTCTTCATCCAGACCATGACCCTGGCCATGTTTTATTTCTGTGACACAATTAGATCTTCTTATTCTAATGCCTGTTGTTTTGGCCTCTGCTGCTTTTAACTGATTAGCACTATTAACTGATGGTTTTGTTAAGGTGCTTTTGTTTTGATTCATAGGGATTTTGTTTCTGCTTTGATTGTCTGTCTGTCTGAGTACCTTTAGCCTCAGGGAAACTCATAAATCTTAAAAACAGACCCTTCCCTACCACCGATTTTCCCCTAAACATGCCGTTCACCCCACTTTAGCACAGTGAATGTTGAATTTTATCTGTTTTTTCTTCTTTTTGTTTATAGAAAATGTATTTATACGTGAGCTTTAGATTAGGAGCATTTGATTGGCAACGGTGCTGTTCACTCATGGGCACAACAATAACCCTAACCCTGAACATCCAGAAGAGTGGGTGAAAAAGAGTGGCTGCCTCCTATGCCTGGAAACACAGTGCCCTTTAAGGATAAATATAAATCTGCTGCCCCCACCCCAGTCCTTGGCTCCACTTCTGAATTACTCTGGAAGGCTTCAAAGGAAGCTTCCCACTCCCCCTCAATCGGCATCTCCAAAAAATTTCAGTTACTAAGTTGCATACATTCTTGTGGAATATTCTATCAATAGTGACAATACAATTCAGCTACAATGCAGGGGTGATGGAGCTCAATTGGAAGAGCTTTCCAACTTTTTCCAACCCTACAGCGCCCATCATATCTAGCCGGTATGGCCAGTGGTCAGGTATTATGTCAGTTGTCCAACTGCATCTGGGAAGCCCAGCTCAAGTGCCTTCAAGCCTCTACGGCTGGTGGGGTCGAGCATTCTTTAAAATGGAAATTCAGCAGACACAACTTCTAGAGAGAAGGCAAAAGAAACGGTAACGGTGAATATGCATTGGGGAGCAGAAATGTCAAAGCAGGGGTCGAAGCTCAGATTTAGAGTCTCTTGGATTAATAACTCTCTTTTTAATATAATGGAGAGAGGGAATCACACCATCATAGCAAGATACTACAGCATATTCTCTGAATGCGTAATACATAGGGTCACTCTTGGTAGCTCTAGTTAAAAAGGTCTCCAGCAGAAGAGCTGGAGAAGACCTCCTGACTCCTTGGAGAGCTTCAGGCCAAAGTAATTGGCATGAAACTAGATAGAAACTAGGCTGGTTACCAAGCTTGGGTTTCCAGGTACTTTTGGGGCATAATCCTCACACTGACTAATCATTGATTGACCATGATGCTTGGAGGTAATGGGAGTTAGAAATCAGTTATCAGTATAATGTGTCTGACATTATATCTTGATTTCTACTTATCTGAAACAAGTCTTAATTTTCTATATCAGAAAACCATTTGATATGGTTTGATAATTTGGAATTCAGAGCTTCCTCCCCCACCCCAGCCCCAATATGTTTGGTCTAAGTACAGAAATGTTAAAGCTTTAGAAAATATTCAGCTTTGGAATAAAGCAGAGTAAAACTCACTCTCACTGTTTGTATATTAAAGTTGTTAGTGCTGGATAAAGGCAAGTATATCCACAAATTGTTAAAGACTGTTTAACAATTAAGATGCTTCCCATTTGAAACACTTGACAAAATGGTCCATTATCCTATAGTAGTCAAACTATTTGCTCCCCAAGCAGCATTTGATCAGTGAGATAAACACCATTAACAAGCATGTGGGGGATCAATTATTGCAGAAATCATTTTTTGCATAAGATTAAATTACCTGTTTGCTGAATAATACATGAAAGTATCTCAGCCTCAACCAAATCCACAATTTTTCCCAAAATGGAAACAAATACAGGTAGGATTCATTCCCTTGCCAATCATACACCTTTCTTTCACTACTGCTTTGCAGAACAGGGTTAGGAAGAAATTTCACCCTTTTGAAAAGGGTTGAATGCATGTACAGACACAGGCCTTGCTGGGAAAAGCCACATCTCGTGTCTGCAAATCAATTTATGTTCTGGAGATAGAAAGGGGAGTTTCTGAATGACATTGTGAGCGAAAGGGGCAGGTAACTGAGGATTCAGTTCAGGGGGCCTGAGAGTCAGTTCATTTCAATCACGGATGGTATAGTGGAAGTCCTTGATATACTGCAGGTCCAAAAGTCATGGAAAGGGGAGAATTTGTGAAGAATGCAGCATCTGTACTGGTTGTTATTATACATTTCTGCTTGCAGATTCCACACACACACAGAGTCCTGCCTGGAGCATTAAAAAAATCCTGAAAATTCAGGTTCTGTCACTGGCCTGAGACTGAAATAACCTAAAAGGAGACTGAAAAAACCTAAAAGGTAATGGGAAAAATAGGGATGAACAAATCTGACAGTTTTACTTTATTCATACTGGTATTTTCTAAGTATCAAGAAGTTCTTTCTGTATTGAATATGAAGATTTGTATCTCAATTTTTTGTAAGTTCTTATCAAAACTGAATGGAAATTCTTGCCCACCAGCATTGGCCAAACTCAACCCTCATTCAGCATTAATATGATGGACATCAATTAACTGAATATCATTTAACATCAATTTAGCATCAATAAATTTAAAACCAGATTTATTGATTTATTTCACTACCTCTTTGCTTTATCCATTCAGGGAACCTTATTGGCTAATGTGTTGGGATAAAAATCCAATAAATAAAAGTAAATAAAGATTTTTACAAGCTAAGCACAAGCTAAGCACTCCATGTTCTGGGCTTGAATATATAAATTTCTTGGTTTCTGTTTCTCCCACATTCATTTTTTTAAATCTCTGCTTCTTTCCAAATTTCTAAATTTTGTTATATTCAGAGCAACTGAAACAAACCCCTAACCCTGTAAGGACATAAAAGACCCCAGTGCTCTTATCATTGCAAGGAGGGGACAGCTTTTGGTCTCAGAAGGGTAGATGGAGTAGGACAAATGTTGCAGGAAGTAATCTCAGGCCCCCTTGGAAAGGAGCTCATTGAACATGGAGATCTGTAGTGCAGCTGGATGCTTTGATTGCCTGGGCAAGGTCAGCCTAACTTTGCCTTGATTGTGGGGACAGATAGTCTGGCAGAAAAGTTGCAACACTGACTGAGGAAAGGGGTACAGGAATGACTCCAAATTCTTGCCTGCTTTCTTTGTTGGCTACATTTTCCCCTGGTTTTGCCATCACCCAGGCTATCACCCCGGGACACAAGCTCTCAGTCTGCAGTAATGGGAAGGAAAGGCTCCATGCTGCTGCTCCACAGACCTTTTGGGTACAGTTGCTAAACTGGCTTGTTGCAGGCTCAGTCATGCCTTGTGGTTTGGGAGCTTCCGAAAAGAAGTTTTGCAGCAGTACAAATCAAAAGTGGCTGAAATGTAGCCCCTTCTCTTGGAAAGATGTGTTGGCCTATCCCCAAGCAGGGTATTACTTTCTTTTGGTCCAGTATTAAGGGTACCACTGATCAAATATTAGTATGAAATGGAAAGATATTGACTTGAATCTGGACTAAATGGTTGCACATAGACCCAATCAAAATCAGAGTGCAACTAACTTAGTCTGTAATCAAGCCAATGCATATTCTATCCATTTCAAATAGAAGCAGCAGAATGCTAGAATATCCCCCTGCATTGGTATCTTTCATAGCTGCTGTGAATCAGAGGATGATCCTGAATATAATTCTTTGCAGAGTGACAACCAGTGGCATGGAAGCAAGCTTCTGGGAGAGCAACTGGACTTGCCTTGCCATCCCTTCCCTCTGCACCTGACAGCCCCTGAGATGCCCAGTGGAACCATAATCTCCAGAGCAGATTTTGGGGTGCATGCAAGGGGCTGCAGAGGGAAGTAGACTCGCTTCCCATCCCTGTTCCATTGATGGGACCTATTAGTCAGTGGAGGCACTAATTGGCTTTCACCCTTCATCTTTATGCTAGCAAACTGTTTAATGAATTAGTTGTTATGAAGAGCCTGGGGTCGCACACGCACTGCATGATCCAACCTGCCAGGGGAAACACCCTCAGGCTTTTTGTACATAACTGTCCGTGTGGTGGCTCTCTTAAACAAAGTGTAATAAAGTACCTCCAGGAAGCCTACAATTTATCCTTATTTGCAGCTCATTAAATGAATGTGTTTGTGCATTAAACCAAAGATACAACTTTTACCTGCAGTTTAGAACCATTTAACATTCAAATCACTCATCATGAAAAAAATAAATTCAGATGATGCTACATTTAATGATTTACAAAAAAATATAGTGACGTTCGAGGCCAGGATTTAGTATCTACTGTTGGCTGTATCCTGTCCCCAGGAGAAGCGCCGTCCTCTCCTTGGCTAGGGTCATTTCATGACAAATCAGACTGAAAGAAGGAAGAGAAACTCATGAAGATTAACTGGACTCCTGCTGGAGCTCATTGCATGGCCGAGAGGCACACATTGGAATACCTTAAATACAGATGGGAGTTTCTGTGTAGCCCTCATTGTTGTGAGAATACATGAGTGTGTAGAGTGTGTGTGTTGAGGAGGGGATGGTGCAGCATACACAAGCCTCATCTTCAGCATCCCTATCGCCTCACCCCTCGACCTTTCCATATCGAATGCTGTGAGTCTTTTGTGTCTCGGTGTCTCTCTTTCACACATGCTCACCAATTCTTCTCCTTGTTTCTATTCTACCCTGCACATCAGGCAACCAGGGGGTCATTCATGTTGGTGCTCTTAACTAAGTACTCATGGATAGCTTTTGAAAATAAATGGGCAGACCACAAGCTGCCCATCCTGGGGGTAAGTCCGGATTATTTTCCCCATATTGAACATGGCTGGGAGAGGGGGACTGGCCCATGGTAGGGATGCATGGATCAACAGAACACAAACTGACTCATGTCCTCCTGAAGCTCATTTTGATTTGAATCCATACCAAATTGCCAGTTTTTCTTTTTCTTTTCATGTGTATTGTTCCAAATGTGTCCTCTGTGCAACTATTTGAAATATACACATACTTTCCCCACGGATTCACATGCATTTGAGGAATTTTTCAGAAGCATAATTTTTCATGTGCATTGTTCCAATATATGAATGCTGTCAAATATAGTTTTTGAGACCTGCTAGCTTGGGAATGTCTGGACTTTGCCCACAGATTGTATTTGAGTTTGTGTTCCATCTAGAAGAAGCAAACTAGGTAAATTTGTATTTAAAATAAGCTGAACTGAATTTTTCATACATTTCTATGCCCTAGTAAGTGCATGTCAGAGGTAATATTTGTAAAGCAGAAAGGATTTGGAAGAAAAATCCAGGGAAATGAATGGGACTTACTTGCAAGTAAACATGTCTGTAATATGAATTTTGTAATCTTCTCATTGTTTTCAAAACCATTACTGGAAATTCTAATAATCACTGCTGATGTGGTTACAAAACATGATGATTGTTGAAGATTTTCCTGGATAAATCCTCTTACATGCAAAAATGCCAGCTGGCCAGTGGTTTCATCCTAATACACTGACACACGAGAAAACCAATACGAAAAAGAGGTGTTGTGTTGCAGCTATGAGTTATGAAGCCCAGGAAGCTGGCATGGAATACCATGAAGTGCTTTGCCAGTACAGGACTTGGCAGGCCTGAGAATCAAAGCTGCAATCTGAAATGCATTTAACTTAAATTGAGTGGTATTAAAAAAAAAGTATAAGATACTATGGCTAATGCCCCTCTTTGCAGGAAATCAATCTTTTTGCCCCCAGGAGTGATGCCAGGGGAGTACACAAATGCACACGCACACCCAAACATGCACTTGAGCCTGGTGCTCTTGCCAGCAAGGGAAAACCCGGGCAATGCGGCTGTGGTGGCAGCTGCAGGGGAGTCTGGTGTGGGGCCAGAAATGGCTCAGTGGGCTGAATGCGACCCACAGCCTGCATGTTTTGCACTGCTGCCTTAACTCACAGCCAACACAGAGCCCTGGTAAAAATCAGGATATGATCCACATTTCGAAGGCAAGGACCACGTTCCCACTGTGGACCATGAAGAAGTCCAGAATGGGTCTGGATCACAGCTCTGGCCAGTGGAAGACCTGCTCCTACGGGCTACAGGCTTCCCTCCACTTTTGGCACCTTCCTCTCAGCTTCATCGAAGCTGATCCTGACAGAGATTCAGAAAATATTACACTGATTTCACGGAGTGTTCTAAAGCTGAAATGCAGATTTAAAAGGGTGCCATCCAAGACGCACTTAGCATGGCATAATTATGTCATAGGGATGGGAGAATTAGCCTTGAACTTGCCTGAATTCTCTGAAAATCACTTTGAAAAAAACCTTTTCAATGGGATATCTGCACACTTTGAGCAGAAAATCTGTTTACTTTTCAGAACTGTATACTTTTGCCCATTGATTAAAGTATGAAAAAGCATTTAGGGGAGTGTGAGAGATTAGCTTTGGGGGTGGGAATGCATCAGATTCCCTTGGCTCAGCTCCCCGGATTCCAGCCTGCTTTCCCACAGCCCTGCGTCTGACTTGGTGCCAAGCAAGTGGGCCCCTGCCAGGAACTGAGTCCACGTGAACCCTGGACAAGCCGCACCCCCTTCTGCATACACGACCTTTGGGCTACGCATGCGCTGCACATGCTGCGAAGGAAAATTGCCCAGCCATGCAAGAGGAATGACTCTCACTTTCAGAAGCATTGGTGCACTTCTTCTCTGCTCAGCTTCCTTCCTAAGCCAGGGCCAAGCAAGAGAAAAAGTCCGAAGAACAGAAGTAAGCTGGAGCCAGATTCTGCAAGATCGTCCCAACCCCAGTACTCATGTGGGACTTTGGCAACATTTCTAAAAATAAATGAATAAAAATAAAAAGCACTGCTGGATACATCTGTATCTGGGTCTCCGAGCAGAAAAAGTCTGCATAGTTCATTTACAAACAGAAACAACATTCGTATGTATCCCTATTCTTTTTTAATTAAGAGAGCCAAAAAGTGGAAGAGATTTCCCCATTTCCATTCTTTCAGTGTATGTGTGCACATGGAATGAGGATTCTAAGCATATTAGTGAATGTGCTTATACTCCAGATTACTCAGGATAAGATCTTCAGAAAGAGGCTGCTGATCAGCGCCACAAGAGGAGGCTGCCCGAGAACTAGGAGGCTGCTTCCCGTCCAAGTGTTGCAGTCATATTGCATAATGCACGGCTCTCCAACTTGTTCAGCTTTCTGGAGAATGTGCATATGCAGCCCATCTCTGAGGCCTGCGAAAGCATATTGTGCAAAATCTGTTACCCATCACTCTTGCTTTCGCTCCGCGGTTTTGTTGCCTTTCCCAGACAGCACAGCACAGAGACTTGATCCAATCTGAGAGCGTCTCTTGGCATCACTGAGACAAGGAGCTTGGGCTGCTTGGATTCATTCTCCATGATTTCCAGGACAAACTGACTTGATTCATACTCATGTGCTGATGTGTGAATCAGAACATAATTATTCGCTGGCATTCACTCACCCTGAATGCCATCTGAAAACACATATTGGAGAGAAAAAATGTTCTCAAATGGATGTTTTAACAGCAGAGGCATTTCGGGTGCCTTCAGGCTCAGAGGCTTGTAGGACTGCAATGTGGAGCAGGAGGGATAATGGAGCCCATTTTTACCTCCCCATCCTCCTGTTCTGCAGTTTTGCCTAATGGGCTTTTTTGCCCATCTAGTGGGAGTGTTTCTGGAGGGGATGGAAGGACAGGAAGGGAGGAAGCTTCAGTAGCATCAAGATAACCCAATCTTCTTCCTCTCTACCTGCCTCACTGCCTCCCTTTACCGCTTCCCGAGGTTACTCCCTTGTCCTTGGAAAGCAGCCAGTGTGGCTCTTTTTGTGCCAGTGGCAAGGGGTGTAGGAGGAAGGTTGGTGCTCCAATTCCCAAATCCAAGGTTGGGGCACTGTCTCTGATTCTGGAGCTGGAAAGGCCAAAATATCCTATGCCTCTAGGGTCACAGGATTGCTCCCTTCCCTTAAACGCTGCAGCTAGCTACAATTTTAAATGCAATTTTTGGTGTGGATTTTTAATAGAGATGAATGTGGAAATGCAACAGAACAGAAATATGTGTAAAGGCTACACGTGAAAGTGTTTTGGGTCAAAAACAGACCGATAAACTGAGGTCAATCCTTATAATGTGCAAGTTTGTACTTCGCTCTAAGAAGCTAATTATGAGGCTGTAGGGATATTAATCTTAAGGAATTCAGCAAAGAAACAAATCTCTCATGAGCCCTTTTTATTCATTTTACTTGACTCATTTTACTTATTATAATGAATTCTAATTTAGCCCCATCACAGGCATGTAACGTCCATTCAGTAATGGTACTGGAGTTTGCGTATGATAATTTGTTTCTGTTTGCAAATGTTCAGATCTGTTTCGAAGCTGCCCTGAGGCTTTTGGCAAATGGGGCAGCATAGAAATGTTTTAAATAAATAAATAGAAGTTTTTAAAATGATTTACAAGGAGGTGAAATCCACACAGCTTTGAAAATGCTGATTCACTGCCAAAAATTGCAGGGTAGATTTACAGAAATCCAAACTTATTTAAATGCATTGAAGATTTCTTCATCATCCTCACTACATCCTTTGTTATTTAGTTATTTCAAGAAACCCCTATGTAGCTACATCAATCTCTAATAGTTTTTTGAAATGTTTAGACTTCACCTGAACTCACAAGCATTTGATTCACTCACAGAAATCCTGGGTCTCAACGTGACCCCTGTATTTGTTCTTAATTTTTGCATGATTTCTAAAAACCCAAGAAATGGTTGCCCTCTGAGAATTCGCGATGCTTCCCAAGCTCCTACTTCCAGCTTTCAGGGAGTTCCAATCTGAAAATCATGGTATTCCAGCAGCATCTTGTTACAGTCAGGGAAACACTTCTGCAGTTAGCACCTCCGTCTGAAAAACTCTGTCCTGATTGAAAAACCAAAAGCCTTGAAGTCCAACTCACAGCTACTCTGCCTGAGTCCAAGCCAAGCAACTCGGCTTCATTCTCCTTCATGCAATGGAGGCTGCTGCTGCTATTTTTGATCAGGTAGCTTTTCAGGAGCAACAGAATTCTAGTCAGAGAGCCCAGGAATCGGGACAAGCCTCTTCCTTAGGAGGCCCGTCTGCAGCTGGTTTGTGAGTGTGCAGGGACAGCAGAACAGTAGAGCATTCAAGCCAACAAGAGGATTAGGGACACACGAGAATTTCATTTCTGTTCATAAATTGTGGCTCTGATCCATTCACAATGCTGAATCCAAGCGTAGGCAGTGGCAGTGTTTGTTTTAGAAAAGCTCGCAGATTCTGAAATCTGCAGTTGCATTGAGAAAATGGGCATCTTGTTTTAAAAATGTGCACTTGGAATGTACCTTTTGCAATAAATAACCCAGTAAATACAGATTGTTTTTCTCTTTTAGTCAATGAGGTGGAATGCATACTTTAGAAAAAATACATTGCATCACCCCCAGGAAAAATAGGAACCAACATTCTGCTTAGATAAAAGCTCCATCACAATGCAGAGGTACACAAAATAGTGTTCTAGCACTAGCACTAATGCTATTGCACTATATAACTGGGCTTTCCTAACACAACAGGCAAGGTGCCAACTGGCCACTATATCTGGGTGGAACAGGGGGTGGTTTTATTTTTGTTGCTGTAATGGCTGTACCAATTTTTGGCGGCAAGTCGCCATTCTTTCCCATTGTGCTTCTAAGTGCCAGTTATGTCATGCAAGCATTGATTTGCTCAAGTGCACCATCATTAGAGCTGGGCCACTGTTGCATGCTACTCAGACAAACAAGCCACAAATAACACCTCCCAGTTATGCTTACAGAGGGTGGCTGCAGCGCCATCCCTAGCAACCAGGGAGAAAGCTCCATGGTAGGGTGCTCAGCTGTGACCACATAGATTCAGCTTGCCAAATGCACTGCGCTTTAACAAAAGGTCTTTATCCCTCTGAAATGCAGCCGTTAGCCTTTAAGGATAATTCAAAACCATATTTCAAAAGGTGCTGCCACAAAGCAGGAACCCTATCAAAGAACAGGCAAGAAGCATCCAGATTGTGTTTGACGGTTTCCCACAGTTTCTGGCTTCCTTTGTATTGACCTGTCCCAGAAGAGAGTAAAACCGAAAGCCTTGTCATTCTCGCACTCACCTGCCAGAGCAAGGAGGAACCGTCAGAGGAGGTCTGAAACAGGCCTGCCCACGGTGCTCCCCTGTGCTCTCCTCCCACAGCGCATCGCTCTGCTGCCTGAGTGGCACATAACCCAGGACATTTGCCTGGCCAGCGCTCCGTGACTCCTGCATGCCACTGCCTGCTCAGCTGAGTTCCCATGATGCCTCCAGTCCCGTCTTGCTGACACCATCAGCCTTGGGATGGAGTGCCCGAAACAACTCCAGAATGTGATTTGCTTTACAAGCACTAAAAAGGGGATGTGCAAATCAGCAAAACTAGAGCTCCCTGAACTCAAATCTCATTCCAGCTCATGTCCACATCAGATTGTTTTCCCCTCTATACTTGAAAATTTGTATGTATCTTTGTAGGCATTAATTGTGGACATTTTTGAAATGTACGCATGCTTTCCCATTGATTAAAACATGTTTCCATGCATTTGTCAAAAATATGCATGTGTGTGCACACTTTTAATATAACTATCCCTCTCTCCCTCTCCCCTTCCTGCCTCCTCTCTCTCTCTTGTTTTCCAAATCACACTTCAGGCTCAGAAGTGTATGAACTTCTGGCCAAAAGTGAACTGAAAAAAAAATTGCATATATACCACCACCACCAAAAAACAAAACAAAAAAAGAAAGACATATGTTTACAAAGAGTTTTGGTAGAAGTCAGTGCACTGTCATCAGACAGCTCTGTTTTTATCAGCAGTCCCAGCATCAAAGTACAAAAGTAGGTTACATGTCCACAAGTGGCTACTTAGCCCCAAATGAATGGGATCTCAATTGAATTCATGATCAATTAATTGCATTAATTAATTAATGTGCACACATTTTACAATATGAATGGCAGCTGTGGTGGGAATGCAAGCTGCATCAAGAACAGGACTGTGAGAATTTAAGTCTCTTCCTTCCCTCCTGTGGGCCTGAAGGAAATCAATTCCCTACACCTATTTGAATTTGGAAGGGAAGCTTTGCTGGAGAACCGAAATGGAGGATCCATTTCCAGGGGATGCTGCAGCTTCTGGATGAGAATGTTACTTGGACCATGTCAGAGCGGCGAAAGGTTTAAACTCTCCCCCATCCATTGGAGTCTGGACACTTTTTGTCCCCCTTCCGTGTCTGTCCTTTGCATTGCAAGAAATTTGCACATTCATTAACTACATTCCTGCTATTAATCAACAGAGCATTTATTTGGGCTTTTAGGTCCCAATTATCCAGGAGAAGAGCATGTGGTTGCAGAACCTCTCCCAGCTCTAAAGCCAGAGAAAAGCCCACAAGATACAGCGCATGGAGTCAGCCCCACCACACTCTACATATTGCCTTGGGCTGCAGGTGAGCAAGGTTGGGCCTGGCTGAAATTTGGATAGGTGACTTAATGTGGTGGACCACCTGGAGAGTTTTGGCTACAGGCAGCATAGAAATGTAATGAATAATAATAATGATACTAGCAATAGTACGGGAATAGTTCCTATTAAACTCAATGGGGCGTCCTTATTTGTAGCCAGATTTAGGGCCGCACCATTTATATGGGAATCCATAAGAAGTAGAAAGAAGAAACCTGCTTGGCTGTGCGACAGTCCTGAGTGCCTCTGTTTCTTGGTGCTTTCTCTGGTGGTGCCAGATGCTCGCTACCTATTTTGTGACTGAGTGCTTATCTCCTTTGCTGGATTTTGTGAGACCCTCTGCTTCCTGATCTTTAAATTTCAAGCGTATCAGTATTAGTCATGCTTCAAGATCAGTGGTTTTATTGCTATTAATAATATTAAGACACGGCTTGGGCCCATAAAACCTGTCCAAGTGCCTTCCCCTGTTGAGAGTGAGAGGGACGGAGGCCATGGGCCCTCGCGCTCAAGAACTGCTGGCTCCATTTCAGAAGAATTTGAATCAGGATGTGAAGCAGATCGAGGGGATTTGGGGATTGGAGGCCATGCGGAGACACTGAGATGAGAGAAGTGGATGTGCTTGTCCCAAGGCCAGACTCCCCAGGTGGAAAGGCAGTCTCTGGGAAAAATCAGGATATGCAGCTGGCAGGAGGGGGCCCTTGGAATGGGAATTTCTCAGGTGACAGCCAGAAGCCCCAGTTCTTGTCCTCATGAAGTGGCTTTAGCAGAGGAGGATGGCCCAATTCGAGGATTGGTGCACGGAGAGGAGGCGTGCTTGTTTTCAGAAGGCCCCTCCTGAAGGGATGGGGGTCAGACATGCTCGAAAGAAGAGTTCTTGGAGGTGAACACTAGATTGGATTCAACAAACTCCTGGGTGTATGCTCAGTGATTCATTCTGAATGATTTGTGCTTTTGGGTCAATAAAGAATGCTTTCAAGGAAAACAGTCTGTGGCTTTTTGAATGCTTGAATGAGGAATCTTGGCTTGCAATATTCCCAGTCACAGTCTACTCAGACACTGTGGCTCAACCTCTACTTCCTTCAAGTGCTGACCCCACGAGAGGCTCAGAGAGTGGCAGCAAGGGGGAGGGCCTTCTCTGTGGTGCCTCTCCCATTTTTGGAACAATCTCCTTGCTGCAGCCCGCCTGGCACCAAGTTTGCCATATTTTTGGCAGCGGGTTAAGACAGCCCTTTATGTGGAGGCCTTTAAAGTTCTATATGGTCACCCAGAGGCTTGAAGGAACTATTCTTTTCCCTTGCTGGGTCTTTTTTACTGTGTGTTTTCAGCTACTTAACATTAAATTATTTATGCTTTAGTGTTTTGTTTTACACACTGTTATAAAATATTCATACAGCTTTGGATATAGGGCAGGGCATAAATGAAATATTATATTAGATTACTAACATTATTATATTGCATTTATGTCCCACCTTTTCTCCTCTTGCAAAAAATCCAAGGCTCACATAGTCTTCTTCTACTCCATTCAATCCTCACAACAACCCTGTGAGGTAGGTTAGATTGAGAGTGAGGGACCGTCCCAAAGTTGCCCAGTGAGTTTCATGGCATGTGGGAATGAGAACCCAGATCTCCCAGGTCCCCAGTCCAGCTCTGACCACCACGTAGGACAGCGGACAATGCAGGAGTCAGAAGGGCACTGAGTTCAATGGGGACTTACTCCTAGCTAAGTCCCTGGTTACAGATACAGCACAAGGCTATTATGCTTGAGGCATGCCAGAAAGACGTGCAAAAGGAAGAGGCAAATGGAAACGGCCATGCCCCAGTGAGCAACCTCATGCGGCACACAAGCCCTTCCTGCTGCGAACGGAATGATCTCAAATGCACGTGCTGAATTGATCCTGCTATTGGAGCCACCTGGGAAGCTGCTGCAGGCAGGGATGTCCTTGCACCCACACGGGACTGGAGGATTTGGGGCAGGAGGTCATGTCACAGCCAGCCAATCCCTTGCATGCTTTCCTTCACAGCAAAGGCCTCTGTGGGCCACACCTCTGCTCTCAGAGCCTGGGCATGGCCCCTGACTTCACGCGGGTACAGAGGACAGGGCAGCAGGATGCTCCTACTGATGCATCTGCCGAGAACCAGCTTTGTAGAGTGGAGGCCTTTGGCCCTTGGAGAAGGCCTGCCACACTGAAGCCACCTGGCCTGTCCATGGCCTTCTCCCACTGGAGAGAGGGCATGGGACAGGCAAGCTGGTCCAGCAGAACTGGTGGCTGGGGCAACACTCCTCCAGCTGCCATCTCATCCCAGGGGCTTTGCTTTTCTCTAATGGCCTTTCCCAGTAACTCGTCCCCCTGTATAAGCAAGGATAAGCAGCCTCTAGTTCCTGTGATGAGCAAGGATAGTGCTCCAAGAAGTCAATGAGTCCAAAGGGCAGCCTATGCAGGCCACGGTGGGCTCCCAAACCAGAGGAGGACTCCCCTGCTTTAAAAGTATCTTTTTGCTTCTGATCAAAGGCTGCTTAAAACAGGAGTAGGCAACCTGTTAGAGATGTAGATGCATTTGACAATATGAAAACCTGTTCTGAGCACTGCCCCTAAAGGGGCTTCATGCAAGGCATGGAAGGGGACAATCAACTTGTCAAGAAACCTTTGAAGTCACAATATTCCACACTAGCCGAACTCTTTTTCACAGTTATTCCATTCTTCAGTAAGGAAATATATTTTCAGCTGGGTTGAGCAGAGCATCGCAGAGGGCACCAACAAGGGTGTCTGGGGGGTGTTAGTTCCTGCAAGTAACACATTGCCTATTCCTGGCTCATGAAAACATGTTTGCATATGTTGCTACAACATGCAGTTGCATGGTGCTTACTACAGGATAGCTTGGAATGAACATGCAGTATTAAAGTTCTCTGAATTTATCCTCATCACTATTGTATTGGTCACAATGAAGCTTCTGGCAGTAGCATTTACAAACTATGTGGACTCCAGTCTGCAGGAGTAGATAAAGGAATAACACATACTAATGCGTATGCCTTGAAATGTTATAATAACATTTCTAACTAATAAAAGTGTATCCTGTTCCTGTATGCAATTCAGTGATTCGATTTGCTTAGATTACTATATGGAAAGATGTGGATGCTGGTCTCTTTATCACCAGGACTCAGAGAGACCTCCCAGTGCTATTTGAATTGAATGCCATTTGGGAAAAGGGTTCCCATTCACCTGCTGAGTATGGTAATGGATTGAAGTAATAACAGAGCTTGAAAGATGATCAATGCAGGATTCAGCCTGTGGTGGGCCTTCTGGGGTCTATTTCTGGGTTTTCATTGAGGAGCATTAAGGTTTGACATATATGAATGCCCTGTGTACTAGGGCGCTGATATCAAACCGTTTGCTGAAAATATGCTCATCTGAAGAGAATCCTTTCAAGGAGCAGTCTGCCGGTGTTATACTTACTGAATTTCCTAGTTTAAGGAATAGAGACACCTGCTTGCTTGCAGGTGGTATCTATGCAGGGGAAAACTGCATCTTTCTTCATATGAAAGTGACATTTTATACATGTTCCACTAGGCCAAATTATGGCTTTTAATCCTCACTGACATATTTCCAGGCTTTTACAGAAAATGTAATCAACTTAACCAAGCAGGAAATATCTTTAACAATGCTGACTGATGAATATAAAAACAGGGCTGCACCTGAGAGTGAATTTGTTTTTGTTTTCCTTTTCTTTTTGCAGGTCGAGCTGGGAATTTGCTAATCTCAATTTAAATAGGGGATGCTACATCTTAACCTGAGTCAAAGAACACAGTGCTGCACCCTAAACGTTGCTGTATGATATTAATTTATTATTTAACAGCCAGCTGCTCTGAAATGCCCAGACCAAATGATATTGTGACACAGAGGTCAAACTAATTAAATCTTTCTCTGCACATAGGAAGCTGTCTTCTACGAGGCCCATCTCTTCCAGCACCATGGACAGCAACTGAAAGCCACTCTCCGAAGTTTCAGACAGGCGTTCTATCTACTCTTGCTGGAAATGCCATGTTTGAATGTGGAAAAGCAGGAAATCCTGTGCTTTACATTGAGCTATGCCCTTTTCCAAATGTTACATTTGGGGTTCAACCCTCACAATCTCAAAGCCAAATTCTGTCAATAGGGTATATGCAGGAACAGCACTTTCTGATTTGTGACCTTGGAGTTTGTGAGAGAATATTTACTTGAATTTCTGAACCTGCAATTGGCATCTCATTACATTGTGCTTAGATTGTGTTATCTAATCTTGCACTGTCAGTTGCACTGTGCATTTGCTGGGGAGCTCTAAAGAAACTACAGAAAGTAAGGCACCCCCTTCTGACGATATTAAATAATTTCATTATCAGAAAACTGTACAGGCCTAGCAGATCTACTATAACCACCCCCCGCTGCTCATAAAATTAGTACGGTCTGTCCCTGTATGCAGAATATGTAAGGACTTTGTTTCTGAGACACATGTGCTTAAAAGAAGACATTGAGGGAAGGTGGAGGGAAGAGTAAATGGAAGGGAGGATGGGAGGGTGTAAAGAAAAGTGAAGGGGGGCAGAAGATTTATTGTCTCTCTCCAATGATCTGTGGGATGAGAAAAGAAGATGGAATTTAGGTGGGTGAGGAAGTGATGGAGAGGAATTTAATAGGCCATGTTTCAGTAGGGAGAGATGAGTAAGGCTGAAAGAAAGAGAAATACTAAGCAGTAGGTGGCAGAGTTGATTATAATTACTTGGATTATTCCTGAATAATTTCCTTTTGGCCCAATCAAAGGGACAACATATGAGAACTCTGGAAGAAACAGCTTTGAGAATCCAGTTATATCACCAACAAAGAACAGATTGTGTGTGTGTGTGTGTGTGTGTGTGTGTGTGTGTGAGAGAGAGAGAGAGAGAGAGAGAGAGAGAGAGAGAGAGAGAGAGAGAGAGAGATAGATATGGGGGAAGTAGAGAATTAGTGAATAGCCACATGCCTCCAGAATCTGTCTTTTTGATTGTCAGTTCTGTGATTTTAAGATCAATGTGGGATTTAATATTCTCAAATATTTGTTAGATTTATCTTTCATTAGTATACTGCTAGCTTAAGGTATTATTATCTCCTTGCAATCATATTGTTATAAGGGACCTGTTGATGAGCTTCATTTATGTTTTATAGAAGGGATCCTCCAATGTGCAGATCTTTAGCCTGCCAAAAGATGTAGGGTCAGTTGCCATGTGAGGCAGGGAACCTTTTCTGGTATCATCTTTGCTTCTGTGCAGCATTTAACTTTACTGGCCAAAATGTTAGCTGTCATACCACTCAGATGCTCTCCATTCTACATCAGAGATCTTTAATCCTAACATTAATGAATACAGGTAGGATCAACAAAGCAACTATCTTTCAGGGTCCTGTGCACACATGACTTCTAATCATCTGCCTCATTTATTTTCCACATTAAGCCTATTTTCAGGCTGACAGTGAACAACCCCAATGATGCAGTGAAGAGTATCTTTAGATTGAAGTTGCATGGATTTTGTTTAATCCATCCCATCTGATTTTCACAGAATCTCAGGTGTCATTTATTCTGCCATCCACTTGTTGATAGAACCGGCTTTTTGGAAAACTACATGAAAAGTCTACTGCAATTTATGTAACTTTTGCTGGCTTGTAACATTTCTTGGCTTTTTCTTAGCCTAACATACAATTAATGAGTAGAGCACACCAAAAAGAGAGTCTTACACAGCTGAAGGCTGAAGAAGATCAGAGATGTGTAATTTTTTAAAATATTGTATATACTATAATATATTCCAGTAAATTTTATACAGGTGGTCCCTGGGTTGCAAATGAGTTCCCTTCATGAGAAAAACAGATTATTTGCCTTTAAGTTGAATTTGTATGTGCATTGGATCACATATAGTTGACCCTCCACATTCACAGGAGTTAGAGGCACAGGACCCCTGCGAAAGAGGAAAAACCATGAATATCTCATGAATATCCCTCCCCTCCCAAACTCAGCAGCACCTCCTCTTTGCAACAAGGAAATGCCAAAGAAATTTCCCTGTCTGGGTGGCCAGAGGAGGCGCCCCTATCTGGAGCCCCCCTTCCCCTTTTGTGTTCTCTCTCTCTCTATGGTGATTCTTTGGAAGCCTTCCTCTTCCTTTTCAAAAGGAACTTCTTTTTGTCCTCAACAAGACGATTGTCAGATTTGTAGCTCCAAATTCATTTTCTTTTTAAAATCCATATTTATATAACACTCTTCTCAATGAAAAATAAAAAAAAATCTCAAGGCTACTATAGCATGCTGAAATCATAACACTTCTCACTACTGTTTTTCAAAACAGAATGAATCTCTATTGTCTGAGCTCATGATCGAACTCCACTAAACCGTTCCTAATATTTACTCTTTCCTCACATTGCACTGTGTCCACAAAGCATGACAGTATTTATATAGTTGTAACCCATTATTTCTGCAACAAGTACATACCCGGCAAAAATATTCAAGTGCTTCTGTCCTGTCACCAGCGCTCTGAATTTTCCCCATGCCAAGACATGCACTGGCCAGATGGGCCCCTTCCTCCTGGCCTAAATCTAGTGCAGAGTTAAATGGCATGCTTTAGCCTATTGATTTCAATGGGCTCCTGACTAACTCAGCACTCAATGTTGGCTTATTGTTCAGTCTCACGGGCTGCAGCAGCAGATAAAAGACAGTATGCTGCTGTCCAGAGGTTTCCCACTTAGCTTGCTCACAACAGTTCTGCTACTGCTTGAATTAATCCATAGATTTAGTTTCTCATAGAACTGTTGGCACCGGGTGTCAACCGCAATCTGGTGACATCTCCTCAAAAAGCATATCGCTTGTCTAGAAGGAATGGAGCACATCTAGTTGGGGCCTAATCAAGACAAACTACCTTCCCGTAGTTTTCCTGAGTCAGTGGATTACACTGAGAAGTATGTTGCATGGATTCCTGGTCTCTGCATAAGCTTGCTACTTTTTGGTGATCATAGCTGCTCACATAGCCAGAAGGAAGGAAGGGGGGAGAGAGAGAGAGAGAGAGAGAGAGAGAGAGAGAGAGAGAGAGAGAGAGAATTAAACAGTCCTGAGCAGACTAATGAAGCCCATTCACTTGCATGCAATCCATCTAAATTTGAGTCCACTAGTAAGCACCTCAGTTCAATGTATCTTGGTGAAAAGCATTCTTAAACTATTGCTATAATCTGAGGTTCTAGTCCCAGCAGGATCTGTGCCTGGTAAAATGAACCTTCAGTAAAATTATTACCATAATCTGGTCTAGATTTAATTACTAGTCCCCATCATGCCTATAAAAGGAATAAATAGAGTGATTGTAGCATCTGGGATATATGAAGAAAATGTCAAAATTGGTGAATGTATGACCCTTTGCTTCTGATGTCAATAAATACCATTTACACATTGAAAAAAGTTGATAGAATGCAATCTGTTAGGACCCCAAATACAAAATTCATACAGTACTTGGAAACTACTACCTCAATGTATCACTGAAACTGAAACAACATTCCCAAAGACAGAAAATTGAGGATGTGTTAGGATGTAGTTGGGGGATTAAGCATGAAACCATTAGCTTTTGAACATCATCGGAGTAACCAATACTTCAAGTCTGTCTAGCACTCTGTCCTTCTTAAAGAAAATATTACCTGCCTCATTGATTTTCCTAGTAAGATTAGAGAGAATGTGTGTCAAGCTAGCTTTTAAAGCCTCTGATTAGTTTCTGGAAATATTGCAATCTTCACTTTCTTTTGGTTTAGGAATTTTGTTTCTCAGAACAAGGCCATAGCAGAGGTCTTTGTTCAGGGAAGTCCCCAAATCAAATCATTCACATCTCTTCAGTTCCTAAAGATGTTCCATTGTAAGGCTTGATTGAAACAAGATTCCATGACAGAAATGTCTAAGCATCTGTTTTCTCTGAGAGCTGAACTAGATGAATGCACTTAATGTGTCTTGCTGTTTGGTTGGCTGCAGGGTCCCAATTTGGATCATAACTAGGGCACGTGAGGAAGGAGGCTTAACCCTTTCTTTACATGCTGCAATCCTTAAAAACAACAACATCAACAACACACCTTCTAGTGGTGCTGCTTGCTTCCACTGTCACAAATAGTAGCTCACCTCATACATGCTGGTGCAAGTTGGGGGGAACACATACTTTGGGACCCCCAGATGTGCAGCAAGTGGTAAATACTCTTGTTCAGCATTCCTGATCCCACCCACCCTATAGCTGTTATTTGGAAAACAAAAACCTGTAGACATATACTTGCAAGAAATAGTCTACATGGGGCCTAACTTTTTTTTCATAAAATGTCAGTAGCTGCCTCCTAAACAAAAGTAAATGAATTTCACCTATCCAGGTGAAAACAAATCATTGTCATCATCACCACCACCATCCTCATCATCCTCTTGAATTACCTTAAATTCAGTTTCAATGTTGGCTAGCCTTGCCAGTTCGTTGCTTAGCTCCAAAGCAGTAAGAACAGGGTCTTCACTAGAAAGAGACAAATAAGCGGCACTTGCTAATCCTTTGTAGGCATTCATTCTTGACCGGGAGTGACTGAATGAATCCTTCCTTTGCTTCTCAATGCATTCATTGCACTTACAAAAGTAGTCATGTGGCCTTTCTATCCGTGCCCCCTTCAGTAACAATATATGCACAATTTCGTATTCCTGGCAATGAGCAGCAAGGATAATAGGAGTAATGTCATGGGAGAATCGTGTTCCGTCTTCGTCGTAAGCGTAAAAATCATCATCCCGTAGCTCTTGCTCAAGTGGGCTGAGCGTGAGACGCTGCCCTTGTGCAAAGGCCGGATGGTTCAATATTGCTTCCACAATCCGCACATATCCTTTGCTGATGGCCAATAAGAGGGCATCCCCAACGCGAGCCAGGTTCTCCTTCTTCAAAAGGAGCTCGGTGACTTCCAAATGCTCATTGCCCACTGCCAGCTGCAGAGCATTTTGTCCCATGTAATCAACACAGTTGAAGTTCAAGGTTTTGGATTCCTCCAGCATTTTACGAACCACTGGGATGTTGCCATATTCTGCTGAATCCAAGAAACGCTCCTCCTCGGGCGTCAAGCTGGTGCCTTTCTCATTGAACATGTAGGCTGGGCCTCGGGTGGCCTGCCTCCTGCCTTTCTCCCGGAGGGTGGTGTGCCGCCGATGCATGTTGTTGGGGCTGCGGGTTTCAAGCCTGCACAAAAAGAAGAGAATTCTAAAAGACAAAGATTGCTGCTATGGGGCGTGATCCAGCTGAGGTTAAAAACATCTATTCCCCATTGATGCCAATGAAAGAAAGGGAAAGAGAGTCGGGAATTGCTGCTTCCCTGGGACTTACTGTGCTAACTCTAGCTGGATTGCGCCCATTATTTTAAAGTATAAAACTTCTTTTAAAAGAGGCCCACAATTGCTGTTCAATTTCAGAAGTTTTCCTAGGATTGGCAACAAATGCCTGTCCTGATTCTAGTGCCAGCTGAAGTTGAAAAGAAATATTATATTGTCAGTTTGAGTGAACAAAATACCCTTGTCTTCTGCACCACCATGCTTAACAGTGGAATTGGTTTCTGTAGCTGTCAGAAATGTTTCATTGCTATTCCACGGCCATGCCAGCTGAACCATGGCTCCCAGCCACCTGAACTTTATATTCTTTATACTGAAGCCCAAGTTTCAAATACATTTTTCCCCAGAGACAAATAATCTCAAAGAAAGCAGTTATTCTTTAAATATATAGCCACCTCCCATTCCTAACAACGTAGTGCTTCAATATGTGGCCATCTTCAGGAGAATGAACAGTCTAATGAGGTTGCTGTAGACCCCAGAGCTGACATCACCCAGATCCATAATCTTTACAGGTTGGATCCAAATTCTTTGTTTCATCTGCAGAAGGACCATGCTTTTGGAAGGGGAATTCAGCAGAACCCCATCATCCTTCACATCCACAGGATTTCTCCAGAACCCAGAGCAGATTTGGAGGGTGTGTGAAGGGCTGTAAGGGGGAGGAGAGGATGCAGATGTCCCGTTTTGAGAAGCAGGAGTCCTTCCATTGTGGGAACCAAGGAACTGGATCTGACTCAAAAGGACTGGTTCCCATCTATGTTCTCCCTTATTTCCATCTTTCTGAAATTTTTCATCACCTTCCTGGGGTGCAGTTCAGACACCTGGCATGCTCTGTGTGACCTTCTGCAGGAGAAGACACCAACTCTCCCACACATGCCATCACCAGTGGGGACTGGACCACCTAGGGTTCCGCATTGCCCCTGGCTTGCCCAGCAGCTTTGCAGCCACTTTGTCCTTCCATTCAGACTTGCTTACCCAGTGGCAAGAGTGCTGCAGAGTAAGGTAGTGCAGTGGCTGCTCAACTCCAGCTGGAGCCAGGTGGCCCATCTTACGTCTCCAAAAATACATTGCCTACATCAAGATTGGCCATCAGCATTATTACTAAAATTATATTAGTGAGATGCATTATATGGATTGTTATTGCTATAATGATGATCATGACTGATGGATTAATATTTGGTTTTCTATCATGCTCTGGGCAAGCTTTGAAGAAAGTGGCATACAGCTAAATAAGACTATGCTGAAGATATATAATAATATAATATAATATAATATAATATAATATAATATAATATAATATAATATGGTGGCTACCAGGTCCAATCAAAGCCAAGCGGCTGTTCTGCGCCCATCCCCAAAGATTTTTCACTCAGAGCCAGGCATGACCTGTTGGTGCCAGTGCTAATGCTGAGCAAGAGCCTGACGGTGCCAGTGGTGGAGACCATGGACATGTGCCCTACCAAGTGGTAACTCTGGGCCTGAGAGGGAATTTTGCGAAGCTTCTGAGTACATAAATGAATGCCTGCTCCCATTCACCACCATTCACAGGATCACTGCAGCCCTTTGGCGGTTTGCAATAATCACGCAAATCACTGTAGTTGGGTGTCAAGACTCTACAAACACTTGCCAGTTCATACAATTAGCATTCCTGCATAAGCCCCGCCAATCAACCCACCAGTATCATTCCATACTTCCGTAGGAAATGTTGTGCAGACTGGTGAACATCTAAACGCGCTCCGTGCGTCCAGCATTCACATCTTGTGCCAGTCCTGCACAGAGGTAAATGCAAAAAACTGTCCATCCAGGTTTCCTAAACCTCCATTCCCCAAAACCTGTCATGGTCTTATTAATGATAAGATGGACAATTCTAATCTGTGGGACTGATATTACAGTTGCAACTTGAACTGGATCAAGTTATGAAGTAGCTGTTAAAGGACGGGTCATTTCAGATTTCTGAAGCCTGTTGCTCTATGAGGTTCTTTTTCTTTTCTTTTTCATTTTTGGAGGAGAATTTAAATTCATTCTTCTACAATCAGTATTGTGTATGGCTAGTGATGCCGGAAAATTTTGCCATAGATTCAAATAAGCTTGGACTTCTGTGATTCCTACCTGCAGATAAAACACTGGACCAGCCTTTTCCCAGTCACTATATGGACTTGCGGATCTTTTTTTTTCACTCAAGGGATCATTGTTACTACTAATTTGCATTAATGCTATTTTGCATATGTGTGTGCACACTTATACAGATTAGTTAAACTGCATTAACACTAAAATGCATTCAGTAGTGTGCATGAGTATATTTATAAGTGTGCATAGCACTAACTTGCATGAGCATTGATGCAAATTAGCACAAGTAGAATGAAGTGTCTTCAGAGAGAAGACAAATGAATGGAAGATGTCTGACAATCTGTGAACATAAAACAGGTTTAACTAAATCAGTACATCCTTCTGTATGACTCACTTGATTACACAGACTCTAGAATTTGATTCAGAACCCAATAATGACGAAAGTAACATTTGCATTTTGGATGATACCTTAAAAGACTCACTGAAAGTGGAATTCACCACAATAAATTCTACGGTCAATAGTTCAATACAATTTGAAATAATTCCAGCAACAATTAAATACTGATGAAATAAGGTTATGGGGTGTAATAATTTATGGCCACATTCCCTTCCAAGTTCTTAGCAGATTTGTAATATATTGTTTGAACAGTGGAAATGTAAGAGTAATGTATAAGCCATGCTGCTTCTCTGAAGTCATTAATCTCCATAATAGATTCCAAAATTTGAGCATATATTCTCAGCAGGGATCACATGTCACATTTTAAAACCAAAGATTGCAAAAGGTTGGCTATTATAAATGCTTCCTTGCTGCTGAATCCTTAAGGATTTTTTGAAACTTCTTATCAAAATGCAGATATATGTATGCTTAGTGCTAAACATAATTTAGATGATGAATGGCAAGACAGGTCTAGTGAAAACTTGAGGTTGTGATGGTAGCTTCTGGGTGAAATGCTGTGGCCAATTATCACAAATGCCTGTTTGCCTAGGTTAGCCTTCCTAAACCTGATTCTTTGCAGATGTGTTGGAGTACAACGCCTATTGTTGTGAGCCAGCATTGCCATTTGCCACTCTGGGTTGCGAAGATGAGAATTGTACTTTAACATATTTGAAAGTGCCACGTTGGAAAAGGCTGGCCTAAGAACATAAGAGTCACATTGGATCAGAACACACACACAAATTTTAATGTCGAGGTACAAGGAACATTCTTCTAAAGTTGTTAATTTAGTTTGTTTCAGCTTATTTTTAATACTCTAATTTCATCTTTAAAACACAAGTTTTAAAGCCTGGCTGAACATGATTGGAAAGCATCGATATGATGGTTGATATGCTTTCTGTTATGGCATTGCCTCAAACTACAGCGCTCCAAAAGCTGATAGAATGGCCAGGTGGAAGAATTGGCCATTTTATTTATTTATTTATTTATTTATAGTTTTTATATGCTGTGCAATACCAGAGTCTTTGGACGGCTTACAAAAAAAAAATAAAGCATACCAATAAACAACAAACTGCATCCAACCATTAATGATAAAAACAAAGATAAAGCCAATTACATGTTTAAAAGTTGGGAAAATAAAAAGGGTTTTGCCTGATGTCGAAAAGAATGAAGCAACAGTGCCAGGTGAACTTCCCCGGAGAGCATGTTCCAAAGTTGGGGCACCACTGCAGAGAAGGCCCTTCTCTGGGTAGCTACCCTCCTAATCCCCTTCAGAGAGGGCTGGCAGAGAAGAACCTCTGCCTCAGGCCTCAAGGTGTGGGCAGGCACATAGGGAAGAAGGCGCTCCTTCAGGAATCCAGAACCCAAGCCTTTCAGCGCTTTGTAGGTTATTACCAGTACCTTAAATTGGGCCCAGACTTCAATTGGCAGCCAGTGTAGATGGCATAAGACCAGTGTGTTATGGGAGTATCTGCCGGTCCCCATTAATAACCAGCAGCTCTCTTCTAGAATAGAGGCTTCACAACTGGGACGTTGCTTCTGGAGTCTTCCTGATGTGCCTATATTAATAAATGATCTTGTTTTGCCATCTTTATCACTTCTGGGAAGTCTCACACTTCTGAGAAATTAGATCCTTGCTTCCTGGTTG
This sequence comes from Varanus komodoensis, assembly GCF_004798865.1. Classification (NCBI taxonomy): domain Eukaryota; kingdom Metazoa; phylum Chordata; class Lepidosauria; order Squamata; family Varanidae; genus Varanus; species Varanus komodoensis. The sequence goes on from NW_025336480.1 coordinate 13,074,650, forward strand.
GCTGTTTATTAGGTAGCACATCACTGGATGCCCCAGATCCAAGAGGAAAGAAGGAAGGTGATATATTGAACAGATGCAGAGTGGTGGAGTGTTACCCCATCAGCTTCAGCACCTGTGAAGAAATGCCAGGTGTGTAATTCTGATGGCCCTTGAGAGTCTATAATGAACCCGTGTTCCATTAGCTTTGCTACTGTCAAAGGCCTATGCAAGAGCACTACTTGATGACATTTCCTGAGAGGAGGAGAGAGAGCCAGATGTTTGCTTTCAATACTTTTGGATGGAGCCTGGATCACACAAATTCAGCTTTGATTGGTGTGGGAACACTGACTCTGATTGCCTGCATATTCTAACTATGGGGGCGCGGGAGTCAGTCAGTGAGCAAATAGTCTGTTGGTTGGTGTGGGTTATGTGACTGAAAAGTGACTGGCCAAGGCCTGAATAGTAAGTCATTCTTTCTCTGTCAGATGACCATACTTAGCTGGTGAAGATTGGGAGCCGGCACAGGTGGCTTTGCAATGCCAGAAGGCTGCCCCAAGATCTTATTTATTTATTTAGGAAGCTTCTATGCCACCCCATTCGCCGAAGCCTTGGGGCGGCTCACAACAATAAATAAATAATCACAATATAAAACAATATAATTTGAGTTGACCTGGCCATCTTGCCAGAAGAAGGTTATAAAGCAATAATTAAAGTCCAGAGAAGCTGTCCAGACAGCTTATATAGGACCACAGCAGAGCATCAGCAGTCTGAAGAATGTACCCAAGAAATATACCTGGTTGTGAATATATCTGGCCAGGCTGAAGGTTTAGGGGGTTTGGCCTAAGACTGATTTTGTTTTGTGATTTGTTGTTTTTAAGACATTCCAAGGTTTGCATGAGTGCAAATGTCTTTTCAAAATTTCCAGCAAACAGGTTTTTTTTTTCTTATGTACAAAATATTCCCTTAGGGAACAACCTTATACATGTTTAGACAGGGAGAAAAATCTCCCACTAAGCAGGCTGGGGAATTTTGGACATAAGAAGAACTCCTCTCCCATTTAAACATGCATAAAATTGAGCCCTTAATAAACCAACTTGTTTAACAGTTCACCTTATCAATTTTCCTTATCATTAGCTCATCATCCATCTCATAGTCAAGCCTCTTATGGCTAGCTACCAGGAAGTTTAAAGTATTCCTATAGTCCCTAAAGGGCCATAGGATTTTTCATGGTCTGCACTCCAACATTTGCAATGCATCACAAACAGTTGCAATGTCAGAGCTGGGGCTCCTCACTTGCAGCTCCTCCACTCCCCCCCCCCACCTCACAACCAGCACTAAAAGAACTATGCCAGCTGCCTCTCCAAGGTCATCAGAGCTCTTCCAGATAAGGCGCTTAGCGGACAAAGAGGAGGACCGCAGGGGGAGGAGTCCTAGGCCACTAGAAAGGGTATCTCCTGGAAATGTCTCAGCCTCAGTCCCTGCTGCTGCAGTTGGACAGCCAGCACTGGAAAAGGATCCAAGGGCAGGGTTCCTTATGCCCTGAATCATCAGCATCTGCTTTAAAAAACAAGAAACCCCAGAGCTGAGATTGTCCAGTGAAGGAACAATTTCCCCACACATAGTGACCAGTAGTGGGATCAAATTGTTTCCTGATAGTGCCATTAACGATTCCATTTAGGAAAGCCCAGGGAAGTATGTTGTTCTGATTCTGGCTGATTCCAGCTAATTGCTTTGATTGCTTGTTTTGTGCCAGAAGCACCCCTTCTTCTTCAGGCCTTGGGCTGGATCTTGTTCTGCCAGTAGAAGAAAATCTGCCAGCAGAATGGATCCTCTCCTGACTAAGCTCCTATCTATCTGTCTCAAATGTGCTCCAGAAGGTTGGGGCGCCCTCCAGAAAAGATATGGGGGTACATAGGGGGCTGCAAGGAGGGAAGGTGGATCGGTCCTATTGCAGGAGCAGAATTGGAATTCTTTTCTCACAATGCTGGCTGCAACCCTGAATGTTAACACTGCCGGAGAGACCTGAGCAAAATGTGCTACCTCTAAGAGTTCAGATATTTGCTCACCTTACATATTTCTCATAATAAATATTTATTGCAACTTCAGCCAGATCAAGAGAAGCAGGGGAGGAATGTCAGTACTGTTATTGCATGTCAACAGCACTGCCTCTTCTCCGCAGAATTAATTGCTAGTTTTTATGGTCAGCGTTTTTAAGGCTTCCAAATGGATTGGGAGGCTCAGCTCCAGGATGTGTCTGGCTTGTTGGGAATGGCAGGGGAAAGGAAGTGAAAGTGTGGAAGCCGGATTCCCAGAGCCAAGAAAAGAAGGAACACATGGTCCTATACAAAGGGGGAGCAGTTATACAGTTACAGGAGCAGAGAAAAAGTGAAATTTCCCACTTTTCCTACAATGTGGTCGGAAAAGCAGACAAGTAAAAAGTATTGCAAAAATGAAGATTTTCTGTTTGTGTATCAATATTCTGATGTTGTATCACTTATGATCCCATTCTTGACTGCTTATACCCAAGGTCATGAATAATAAGTTTAACCCCTATGGAAGGCCCTGATTTGTCTCCTTTTGCATTAAAATACTTTTTGTTAGACTTATATATTATTTTGTATTCCATATGGAACAGCTCTACACCAAGTGTCACTGTCACTATAGGTGTGTGTGTGTGTGTGTGTGTGTGTGTGTGTGAGAGAGAGAGAGAGAGAGAGAGAGAGAGAGAGAGAGAGAGAGAGAGAGAGAGAGATGCTTTTCTGAAGCCTCTCTCACACTGCAGAGTGGTAAAGCAGATCGGTTATTTAAAAAGCTTTTTAGGATTTTTTTCTAAAGCTATACCATCATGAAACTTGTATGTCAACGAAGCGGCAGCCGGGGATAAGCAGGCTGCCACTATTCTATTTGTTCCATGAGTTCCTGCATCCCATCTTTCTGGCTTCCACTAATGCAAAGAAGTTCTGTGATTAATTCCAGGAACTACCGTTCTATACAGCTTCCAGTTTCTTTACATTTTCTTCTTCCTCTGACTTACTAATGCACTTACTAATGTGCATTGGTAAACCCCTGCAAAAATACAGTCCTGTTGTCATTCTACAGATGACTCTGTAAAGAAGGTCTATGCAACTCATAAATTATATATAGCTCACACTCATGTCAGAATGGCTTTTTTTCCTTAAGTGTTCCGCTAAGGGTTCCAATTATGTATAGAAGAGAAAAGTCATTTATGAACCAAAGGCATTGAAACCTGTTGCCAATTGTACAAAAAAAAATGCTCTTGACCAAATGTAGACATGATGCTTCTTAATGCATCATTTTCACTTTGGAAATGAGCTGGTGTTTTTTACCTATTGCATTTTATTGTTTTCGCACTTGGTTGTAAACCACCCAGAAAGCTTCGGTTATGGGCACAACAACAGCAACATAGAGCTGTACAATCATACAGTTGGAAGGAAGCTTGGAGGTTATTTAGTCCACTCTGTCTGCCCTGTAATGGCAGATGCATTTACAATCTCCAAAATTAGAGATGAGAAAAATTTTGGAAGGATCCCCTGCCGGTAATAACTTTCTTGTACTATTACTATATTTGTTCTTATTGTTTTCTGTTCTTAACCAGAGATTTTGGGTTGGATCCCATGCTGTCTATCCACAAGTGGAATTTCCATTCATCTGTGCACCCCCCCCCCCTCCACACAAGAAAAAAACCCAAATCTGCCCCAGATGTGCAAGGGCAGGTCCTTTTGCAGGAAAGAAAATCCCAGTGCACCAATGGGTTCTGCTCACAAGATCCAACCCATAATCTCTTCTCAAATCAGAGTTCCTTACACTAGGATTTAGGCTTGTGAATCTGACACAGCACATTTTACTATGGCCACTGCATAGATGCCATTTTAAATTACACCACATCACTGCTGTCACCACTGGAGAGGAGTGTTAATTTTATTTGATTTATTTTTTAAATGGGAATTTACCATTTTTCCTTTTTTATATACTGTCCTTATTACCAAAAATCTCAAGACAGTCTTACAATAAAGCAATGTAAAACAAATAAAGTATAGCATCATCTTCTATAAAACCCAAATAAAATAATAATTTAAACCTTAAGATACTAGGAAAATAAAAATGTTTTGGCCTGGCACCAAAAAAGAATAAAGTGTTGGCCAGCTTCTCATAGGTGGGCCAGAAATAGTTAGATGCATTTATTTATTAATTAAAGTGAGTGTGGGAGAAAGTGAAGCTGGCAGGTCTGCCTATCCCAGGTTACCTTCAAGATCATGTGATCTTTTCAATGCCATTACATAACTGTATTTTGGTCATTTATGGTGACTTGAATAAAATAGTCAAACCCCTATGGGGAAAACCCAAGCAGCTTCATATATGCAACTGGCACAACTCAATGGAGTAGTTTAAAGCAACTCCACAGAGTAGCTGTGACTGTTACCATGATAGTTATCAATGTTTTGGCAGTTCTTCAAATTTCTTCACTTTAACCTTGCCATCCAACTGAGTCATATCCCTCTGAGAATTTCCAGAACTTCATATGCCAAAGCTCCGGGAGATGAAAGTTTACCAGATTTATCGTAAACTTGCAAATATTACCAGTAAGTACTTCTCCTGGCCTTCGTTCCAATAGGTGGAAGCAACGCACTTGGACTAATGGGATAAAATAAAACAGGAAAAGCGATTCAAGTAAAATGGTCATTGAAGTAAAATGCACGCAAACTGATTTCTGTTCTAAACAGAATTATCAGGGAATAAGCCCTGTTGGACCCCGGAGGAGTACTTTCAACTTCAGGTAAGCTTGCATAGAATTGTGCTGTGAAACAATTCTTTTTCATGGTCATTAGCAAGATGTATGTCTACCCCAAAGAGGTAGGAGACTAACAAGGCAAATTGGTAAGTCAGTAAAAGAAGATCTGTATATTCTGAAGGTTTCGTTTTTAAATTTTTGCACTGAACCACTTTGGGAATTAATGATATGTACAGAGGGAATATGATGTATTCTTTTTAGAAGTCTAATTGTGACTTGATTACACCTACCTTAACATTTTTGTTTAATGGTGCCTTGCATTTAAATTATCCTGTATTTGCATATTTTATGAAAGCTGCTAGTGATCGATCTCATCAGACATGGCAATTAAGATGGGGTGCTTTTCTAGGAATAGTGTATTGACATTTAATGGCATTCAAGAACAATATCTGGATAAACAGCTCCTGAATTCCCCCAGTCCTGAGCATGCTTTGTTGCTATAGACTATCCAGATGGGGATTCACACATTACATGCCTTCTTCAAATTGAAGGAAAACTGGACAGCAATCATAGTGTGTATTCACACAAGATGTGGGTGTGTGTGAATCTCATTTGCTGCATCAGGATATCACATTTTTCCTAAATCAAAGACATCCAGAAGCAAGGGGACTTTATGCAGAGGAACGACCATTTTTAGATTCTGCGAGAAGTGTGCCATTACAAGATTTCACTCCTGAACAGATGCACAATTATTGTGCTTACAACTCAAAAACAAAAATGCAAGCAGGAATTTTCTCAAGAATTTTTCACAAATTTTCAAATGTGCATTCACATTCAAAAGTGCTCTTGTGCAAATGCACATTCCTCCCCAGTCTACATCTTCATACCTTAGCCTATGGGTCAAATGTACAAATTTTGCATGTAAATGTACATTTTACCAATTTGACAAAGAAAAGATACATTCTGGAACATGAATAACTTGAAATAAGCTGTGAGGAGGAATTTGAAGAACCTCAACAAGCTCAAACATTGCATGTTTATCCATTCCAACTCTAGAACAGAAAGAGTGCTCTAGAAGGCGATCCAGTTGAAATGCATTTTTAGATGAAATCCATTTTGTTACCCATCTGGTTGGATAGGTGGCTCTCCTTGCTATGTGTTATCTATGCTAGCCTATGCAAGTGCAGCAGAATTTCTGCGTATGCCCACTACATCTCCCAATTTCATTTCCCAGGTCCATTCGTATACATGTACATATGGGCATACAAATTTAATTTATCATATCTGCTAGAAGTCCTCTTAGCACTAAAAAATATTGGGAGTATTCCTGGTTCCACATCTGTTGGGAGTCTCCTGTATATAAAAATCCCATCCATGGAAGTATGGGCAGCGTATGCAAGCTACAGTCTCCTTTCATGCTTTTGTCCAAATATTATTGAGTTTAAAATGGCAACACAGTAAAATAAAAATATTAAATTCAAACTAAGATCATAGACTATATGCCTCTTTCTAGTCCACTCTAATCCTAAGTGCCACCACTTAATAAAAATAAAAAAACAAAAAAACAAAGGGGAACACAAAGGAGGAAAGTTTAGGAAAGGAAAAAGGTATGTGCCATAGGCTGAAGCCTTCACTGTAGGATGAAATCTTGCATGTCACTAGGGTGCAGAAGCTGAATGTCAAATCCAGCCCACCAGGGTTGCAGTCTGGCTCTCGGAGGTTTACCAGATAGTCATTTCAAGTTCACCTGGCCCCACCTGAAACACACTTTCCCCACTTTTGTGCAGTTTTTAAGGTAATGTAAAAGCTCAAAAATCCTTAGTTACTTCTAGTTACCGGTAACGATGGCAAGGAGGGCAACCCTATGGCCCTTAAGCATAATCTGCACATGCCATAGAATAATTTGGATTCTCAGATCCAAGTTCAGAAGCAGAGCTCTGACTACAGAGCTGGGAATCTGCCCCCCAACCCATTTCCACTCACTCTCAACTGGTACAGAACAACCTGCACTGGCTGCATCTCTGAGGTCAGCAAATTGACCTTAGAGGTTGTGGGGAGGAGAGGAGCCTGGAATTGTCACAGCAGGATGAATCCTGATAGTGCTGCAGCCTCCTTCCCTCTCCCTCTGAAGCACCTGAGCTAGACTTTGCCTCCAGATCTGACTGTGAACGTGCAGCTTCCATATCTACTGTATGCACTTTTCCCTTTCTATCATTGTCCTAGCTGTCTTATGATCGGTTTTTTATTGTTGTAACTTCCTTAAGCTTCATATCTTCTCAAAGTTATAGGCTTGATCTTGATGTAATGCATAAACTAGACACACTGAAATTATTTTGATTGAAGTTAGTCACTAAACTGTCACTGATTTAGAGGTTTCATCATATATATGGCGAGCAGGAAAGTAACTTGAAAATTTAGTGACTAATTCTTGACAGAAGCAGGTTAAAAGTGGGTATGTTGTCATCATCAAAAATTTTATTTTGCTACCCAAAGGCCATGACAAATATATCGAATGAATGCGCATAAACAACAAAATGAAGAAATTCAACAATATAAATATAAATACATTAAAATATACTACAAAGAGAAATTCATCTTTACGTTAACTCTGAATCTCCAATGCAGTTTATGGCAATTTTGTCTAATTCTCTCTTCCTGATCTTTTTGCCGCCAAAGCAAACAAAGCAACTTTATGTATTATATAACTATTAATATCACTTAAAAGAAAAGGAACTGTTTCTGCCAAGGCATTCCTGTATCCATATGATAGCAAGAGTGTCAAGAGTCAAGGTGGGTATGTAATTATGCATTAGGTGAATGACTATGGAATACATAAATTCATAGTAAAAGGGGTTTGAAGGCTTGCTGTTTTCTTTGTGTCTTATTCTTATTCTTATACTTTCTTCCTTATGCCTTTATGCTTCTTGCCAGAAAAAAAAATTAAGGGCAAAGCAAAAGCACAAGTATCAGGTTGACTTGCAGGACATTAGATCCCCCTCAATGCTCATTTTCAGATATACCACACTTGGTGAACATGACTAGGTGGATCCAGGCAAGGAGCATCACAAAAGGAAGCCAAGAGTAGCATTTCGAATGGCACTGGACCTGTCCTGCGCTGTCCTTTGCCACTGCTCATTGAAGACACTCCAGATTAAACCTTGAGAAACTCTTTCCTTTGGGGGAAAAATGAGCAGGAAAGGTCAAATGCTGCAGCACAGCACCAATTATTGTTCTCAGAATCTCATTTAAGGGAATGTTGTTAGCCCAGCGCCTTCATTCTTGGAAGACACTTGCATAGCATAACTGATTTCATTGCAAGCAGCCAGAGGGACATATGAAATGTCTTATGCTGAGTCAGACCCTTTGTCAGACCCAGCTTGTTCAGCTCTATATCAGCTTTTTCTAACTTGGTGCTTTCCAGAAATTTTGGGCCACAACTCCCATCAGCTCCTGTCAATCACTGTAGACCACGGTCAGGGCTAATGAAATTCTAATTCAAAGCTTTCTGGAAGGCACTAGGTAGGGGAAGACTGACCTACAGTGACTGGCAGTAGCTCACCAGGCTTTCGATGGGGATCTTTCAGTCTTACCTGGAGACAGCAGGGACGGCAGCTCTTGCATGCCAGACATGTGCTCTAACACTGAGCTGTTCCCTTTCCTTCCAGTTGCTTGAGCCATTGCAATTTGCTAGTATTGCTACTCATAAGATCAGACTGCAAGAAATACTGCTCATTGCATTGAGTTTTGTTTACTGAAATGCAGACTGGTCAGCATCTAAGTGGCCGTCCTTAATTTGTGAGAATGCTCTTAATTAGTAGGAAATAGGGCACCTTTAGGAATTAATTTAAAGTGTCATGGTTAAATTCATCTCCATTTCAAAATACTCTCATTTTCCCAAGGTGTAATATTTTCATTAGTCAGAGCATTACACATCTGTGGAAATCTGATATATGGAGTTCATGTAAGACAAAATTGTCCTTGCTGAGCTGTTTTATACAGTATGAGAAAAATGAAAGTGTTTATATTAGAACAGCCTCTGTTGATGTGAGACAGCATAAAACTGTGAATTCCATATTGCTCTGCTTCAGACCAAACTCAACATTCTGTAATTTGAGACTTATATGTCCTCAAGAGTAGTTGGCTGATTAAAAAAGAAGCAGCTTAGTGGAATCTCTGGCATTCTTTCCAGTGCCAGTCTTGTACAGTAAATCTTACAGGTGTGCTAAAATGTTAAGGCTACTTCAGACTCTGAAAAATAGTTCCACATGGAGCAACCTCAGGAGGTCCTGGAGACACAGATAGGGGAGGCTGCAGCCTTCTTCAATATAGTACTCTCAAGATGCATTGAACTACAATTTCCAGGATTTCTAAGCATTGCCTTGCTGGTTGGGATTGATGGGGATTGAAGTCAAAAAACATCAGGAAGGCAACAAGTTGGGGAGCCTGCCATAGTTTCTGCCATGAAACTATATATTTGTGTGTGCACTCTCTCTCTCTCTCTCTCTCTCTCTGTGTGTGTGTGTGTGGAAAGAGAGAGGAAGAAAAGGGAAAGAGTGTGGTAGCTGAAAATGGTATAAGGAGAGGAGAAAAGAGCAAGCTTGTCCAGCACTCCCCAAATCTAGAATGGCCTTGTAGCTTGCTCAGCCCTTTGTCTTCTAAATGACTCTTCTACGAGTCTGACCTTGTGTTCCCCTGATATTGCACAGCAACTGGGAAATGGAGGTGGATCCCTATTGAACCCACATATTACAATAACTGTATGTCATTGAAAAAAATCCACACACACAATGCATATTTGGATTTGGGCCAAGATGAGCATTCTGATAAATTCTCTGGAGTACCTGATTATTGTAATATATGCTTATGATTATCTTTATAGTTATCTATCTAAAGGATGAATACAGGACTGTATGTCTACTTAAAGTAGTCCATCAGGAGTATCTAGCTTGGAGAATATGAAGACAAATCTTGAACAAGTAGAAAAAGATGTGGTTGCCTCATATTAATTAGCTTTGCATGAATGGTCAATGCCAGGGCAAATTCAACTAGTGGATCATCATCTACATGGAGAGAGAATAGCTCAAGACTCAGAAATTAATCTAGTTAACAACCTCATTAATGCATTTGCTTAATGCTATGATCCTAGTGCACACTATCTGGGAGCTATTGTGTTCATTTTATACTTTGCCTGGAGCAAAAATTCTCCACAGAGCAACCTTTCTAGGCTTTCTGTATATCCTTTCACCTCCTTAAAATTTACCATCAGATCTTTAAAAAAAAAATCCTCCCACATGATTAGGATTGTAACCGGACACTGAATCCATTCATAACTGTTGGCTACCATTTAGCCATTTTTTAAATGTACTTTTAATCTTTCTGGCTTATATCTGCTATAGGGTAGTACATAATGTTAGTCCGACTTACAGTAGAACCATTGAGAAGATTATGACTTATGTCAGGATAACATGTTACATACAACCCACTATGCATAAGTAACTGAAGCTTTCAAGCATTTACTGCTATTAGCTTAACATACTGTTAAAATATGGGTAGAGTGAAAATGATCTCAAAGCAACAGCACTTCACTCTAGGTCTTCATAATTTTATGTGAATGCCACTTAAGCATATGAGAAGCCATCCATTTGGTTGCTATGCACATTCAATACATTTTGAATGGGGGTTGCATAAATGTCCTACAAGAGCACCAGGGTAATTAATAGCATCAATGTAAGCAGTATGTTGTGGTTTTTCTCATATGCTTTATGAAGGACAACACTACAAAACTATTGTACAAGCAAATTGTTTAGAAACTTACCTCTGTGCACAGCACTGTAACTCCTTTAAATTTTTAATCTCCTTTCTTTAAGAGGATCCAGTTTGTTTTGGATCCTCTAATAGTTTTTTATCTACTACTTTGGTTTCATGCCATTTTCTTTGTCTGTTTGGACTGCTATAAAGTTTAGCAATGGTTTAAAGAAGTGGGTCAAACCTACCAACAAAACTACGTATGGGAAGTCCAAAAGAAATTATTTGAACTCATTTTCATTTTGCTGTCATTTTGAACCTTTAGAGCTTTCAATGCTTAAGAGCCCAGAACAAAAAAGAAGCCAAATATGAAATTTAAAAACTTGTTCAAATATACCATAACATACCTATGTTACATGTAGAGTGCCTTTTTGTTAGTTAGTTGTTTTGCTAACAAGTTAGAGTTTTGTCTTTTGTTACATGGTGGCTAATGGAAAAATTTAGTATGCAACTAAATTGCTGTATTAATACCTCAGAAGAATAGTGTTAAATCTCTATACCCTGAGGTTTGACTGACACTGGCCTTTGAAAATTCTCCCTCCCTCCCTCCCTCTCTCTCTTTCAATATACCACCATCCTTTGTTTTTATAAACTATCATAACAATATATATTGTACAAATACTGGTTACTCAAGAATGGTTTCACACTTGGTAACAGTCACAGAAATTATTTTCCCCAGTAGATGGCAGTATCATTTTGGCATTACAGCAGACTCTATAAATATTCTTCATATTCAGGATAAAGGGTAGACCCTTCTGTAAATCATACTCTGATTTTTACTAGTTAACATTACCTTAATTGGCTAACAATTATCTTTTCTAGAACTTGAAAAAAGCACAAATAAAATAAGATCTATGAAATTGCACATTATTATTACGGCTATGAGAAAGGAGAATATAGGTCTAGCAACAGCTCCTCTTCTTATCCCTGTCATGATTTCATTTTATAAGTCAAAAGCCCATGAAACAAGAAGCAGGGAAACTTCCAGACATTGCTGAGAAGTAAATTTACTTTTGGCTTTGTTTGGCCTCAATCTACATCATCAGTCTGCACAAAGTTAGCATGGCTTCGTTCAGACAAAGAAAGCGCCAGAGTCCTTTATGAGGAGACTACGCTCCTTTAGAAGGCATACTGGCAGCATCTCCTTAGGAATAGTTAAGAGCTGAACGGCTGAGGCAATCTTAAAACAACGATAATAACAAGTTGAATGTCACATTAGAAAGCACCACGACCGCAAAGCATTCCCCTAGCTCTTTCGCAAAAGCATTCCCAGCTATGACAGAATTAGGAGCTTACGTTTCTCATAAAAGGCGTGGGATCCTTTCCCCTCTAGATGTCTGAAGTCCAAGGTTGAACTGCAGGAGCGGCGAGTTCCATGCCTGTCACTCAGGGCGGCGAAACGCTGTCCGTGGTGCTGAAAACGTGATTGAATCTGGGCTGCGCTTTCTTCAGAGGCAGCAAAGGCAAAGCGGAGCGGTTCTGTCCCTCGTGCTGCAATAGTACACTGAGCTATGGATGAACTGCAACATGGTTATCACCTTCGCTTGACTGGGAGGGAAATTTCCCAGGAAACCTAAGGGATTTAATCGTGCCCGGCTGGTGTGTGGTTTCCTTCTCTCCTTGCTCGTTTGTTCCCTGCTTTGATAACGAGGTAGCTTATTGCCCCTCCCATCCTACTCTCTTGACCTATACCCCCTCTGCATGAATGTGGGAGTTACAGCCTACATCTGACTACTCTCCTCTGTTTGCAAATATTGTATAATTTAGTGCATGTGCGCGCGTGCGTGCGCGTATTTTAAGAGTCCCCTGATCTAGCCCAGAAAGATCCCATTCAGTGTTTGTGGACAGAGCAAGGAAATAAACAGGCTTGTAAGAAAACATCTCTCTTAAGGGGTACAGGTACCTGTAAGGGAAATACCTGGGAGAAAATGAGACTTCATAGCCATCTGCATCTTCACTGCACTCATGTTTCTCACAAGGGCTACGTTTAGCCATCATCTTCCACATCAGAACCTTTCCCAGCCATTTTCTTTCCCTTTCTGAAAAATTTTGCCCAGTGGACTAATTTAGGGTACAACGATAATGCAAGTGTTGGGACTCAATTATCTCTAGCAATTCAGCTCTGTGGCTCACAAAGCAAGGCAGAAGTTAGCAGAGGCTGCTCTTCCCAGCCAAGAGCACCTCACTCACTACCTCAGTCTGGGCTCATGCGGTGGTGGGCAGGCGGTGGTGTGCATCCATGTCACATTCCACCAAGTGCAAGATCCAGCTTGCTCTTCACATTTCTAACCCGCATCCCTCACTTCGCCACCAGGAGCCACTCACTGCGCATTTCTAATTCCGAATGTGCCTTGTCTGGTCAACCTCTTAAATGCAATTGCAAGCAGTATGGGAAAATGGATTTACTGAAGGAGGAACCAATACCATTTCAAGCTATGTTTATATTCTTTTATTTGTTCTTTTATTATATTTCTATCCTGCCTCTAATCTTCCTGGGATTTAAGGGCTTCCTAGAGTTTATTTGCAGAAGGCAAAGTGGTCTTCAAAACAGTAGTACAGAAGTACAGAAGACTAATCTCTCATATTTCTCACTTCATTTCATCCCAAAATTAGTACAAATCACCTCATGCTTAAATGTAATAATACTGGATATAGCTTGATATTTTGCTCTGCTTTCGTAATTGGGTTGTCCCTACGTATTTCTAATATTTTGATTGGGGAAGATTTTAAATTGAAATAACAGAGCAAGTAACAAATAATTAAGATACTCCTTGCAACAAACTCTGGATGTGTTTCCCATTTGCTTCACAGAAACTTTTGCTTGATAGTATAATGTTAATGGGTTGAACAAGACTTCACGACTAGCATATAATGTTAATAAGGAACTATTTTATCTATAACATTACTTGAGATGACTAAAATCCTGCCATTCAAGAGTTCTCTGAAAATTCCTTGGAGTCCAGTAAATGGACTTCAGAATGCCTAAATATGCAAATACTACTGATGTACTTTTATGGCACTTATGTGTCACTCCTAGCCAAGATTCCTAGGGCAGTTTACACATAATTTAGCAAGTGACAAACTACTAATTTGACTAGATGTATAAAACCACCTTTTCAAAATTAGTTGACATCAGTGGAACTTTTCAGTGCCTTGCAGCAATGCACAGATTTAAAATTAGCTTGTGATCTTACCCAGAACTACATTTTGCCAAGCTGAGAAGACTAACTGACATAATTGTATCATCACTCCTGCAGCTCTGCTCCTGAACTTCCACTGGACCACCACATGTGCTAAAAATGACAAACAAAAATGCCAGCAGTTTCCTATATCCAGTATAGCTCTGCAGTCTGTATGGATTAGAAGACCCATGTTTCACAGTACTATCCAAGTAATCACTGCATGATAGCAAATGCAGAGACCTCACCCCCATATTATTATAGGGCACAGTAGCTCTCCCTACTAGTTAACTGTCTCCCCACAGTTGGCAGGAAAACTTAGGAAAAGATTTCAGAGAAGTATATATCAAATACTTCCAGTTCCTTCTGGTTCCAAGCTGCTAAATTGTTAACAGCAATGCTTTGAACGGGACCTGGAAACAGACTGAAAGCTGGTATAGATGGCACTGCATGGGCACATTATAATTACATTGTCAGTACCTGTCTGCAAATTTACTGCTGTATTTTTGGATGAACAGAATTTTCTGGACTTAAACACTCCCAAGGTGCATTGCAACAGTGCAACCAAAAGGCTGGAATGGTGGGACACAAAGTATTTTGTGCCCTCTTAAAATGCAGGAGAGAGGAAGACGATCAGACTTCTTTCAGATGAGGGTTCCATAAGCTATGGAAAAGTCCTGTTCTCATGCTTTCACCAAATCCACCTTCCAAAGCGGGAAATGGCACTGGATGTTAAACTCATCGTGTAATTACATCAGTTACATGTGCTTAGCCTTGATACTTAGACTAGGTACAGGCAGGGCATGGCCATGAAGGCATTGAGTCAAAGATCACAATTGGGTAGCCAAGATGTATTATTGATTTATAAAGTAGCACCATTGTTTGAAATGAATAATTTTACAATACTAATCCCTGTATTATTAGTTAATTATCAGCAGAATAGAAATATATTTCAGTGTACTTCTGCCTGTCAATTTTTCTTTAGTTACTTATTTTATTATATTTGTATACCTTCCAATAGCTAAAACATAGCAATTAAAAAAAATGATATAACATAATATAAAAACTTTAGCAGCTTAAAGGAGAATAAAACCAATGTAAAGCCAGAGTTCCTTCTTTGATGGAAGCGAAAATCCTTCCTAATTACAAGCTGATGATCAGCTAATCCTTAGTACTATTGGAGAGTCCCAGAAATCATAGCTTTATTAATCATTGTGAGTAAGTGCCCAGTGCTGGTGATTCTCATGTTCCTTTTTTTAGTTCCCAAGTAAAAATCTGTATCCCAAAACAAAAAGGGATTTTCTGCCATCTTGAAGATACATGTAATATGCCATAAAGTTTTATTTTGTAAGTTAAGTTCCACTTCAACAGACATATCAGGTATAATCCTCAAATAACCAGGATTTACAGAGGGGTAAAGTGGGGGAAATATAAATATTGGCGTTAAGGACAGTAGAATATAAAAATACAACCTGTGATAATTCAGTTAGAATTTGAAGGCTTGGAAAATAAGCGGAGTGACCCGTGTGAACAATAGTAACAGCTGATAAGACAACTAATATAGCAAGGTTGGATGAAGTATGTTTTAGAACAAGAAACTCTTGTCTATATTCAGACTGAAATGAATGCAACTGAAATTTCTGATCACTTGAAACTCTGCAGTTTCACACTGAGCCTTCCTTTAACATTCACCTTAATGCCAGTAGCAGGTGGTTTTAATAGGTTGCCACATTCCCTACTCAGAGAGTGCTGCATATTGATCTTTATGATGCCAAATTTCCTCTATCTATTTTTCACAGCAAGAACCAGTTTATTTGTCTTTTTATGTATTTGTTTGTTTGTTACATTTGTATGCTGCCCCATAGCCCAGCAGCTTTCTGAGCCACTCGCAATGAGAAAAAAGAAGTCAACGTACGTAGATAAAGCCATAAATAGAATAAAACATAAAATCCAATATAAAATCCAATTAGCATGATATACAAGACAGGAGCCCCTAGCAAGCAGCACAGATATCAAATAATAATACAATCAAGGTAACTACTATAAACAAGTGTTAAATAAAATTGTCTTTACCTTGAGGCAAAAGGGCAACAGCGAAGGTGCCAAGCACACCTCTGTAAGAGTGACGTGTTCCATAAGCAAGGTGCAACAGTGGAAAATCTCTCCCTTTACTTCACTAGGGGGTGGCTTGCGGAGAAGGCCCTCCATTGACCATCTTAAAGGTATGGTAGGGCTATATGGAGACAGGTGCTGCTTCTTATGTACATTCTCCATCACTATGTAGAATACAGAAGGGAACTGCCAGCAGATAACAGCATATATCAAATCGGAAGATAAACAGCTGAATGACGCCTAGAATAGGCTCAGACTGTCTTTCACAATAACAAGCACAAGTCTCTGAATGCAGTTGTGACTATTAACATATCTCATATAAACAATAAGCTGCGTGATAATATTCTTTGCACAAAATAGCCACCTAAAATTATCATTGTGCTTATTACAATACTGCGATTTATTATTGTTCATTATATATTATGTTACTATATTTTACTATCCCTATTATAACATGGACTCTTCTTCAAACCCTATTTGTTGTGGGCTGAAATTCCTCCTTCTAGCAGTCAAAAGCCATATACTGGTTTCCTTGCAAAACTTTCTTATTGCTCCCAAGTACAAATCACTCAGTACAAATCTCTGAGCATGCATGGAGTGGTTTTTTGAACCCAATATAGTGTTTTCCTCCAGGAACACTCCTTATGGACATGGCTGGGCCCCATCTCCTCTCTCTGAAGGGCTCTCTCAAGGTGAGCATGCACTGCTCTTTCAACTGGGATTCCTTTCTCTGCCATCACCTTGCCATGGGTTTGAGGGCGGGTTGGGTGTTGGGAGGTGATTTGCATCTGAGCATTTCTCATCCTCAGAGACCTCCACTGGCTGCACGTCTTGGCCAACCCTAGACACTGCCTGGCTCAGCAAAGCACGTGACCTTGAGATAATCCCCTCTGCCTCCTTCATCTCAGAACCTGGACCTAGCCCATCCTCCCCAGTCTAACTGTAATTATTTTCACGTTCTGATTCTGAATCATCTAGGGTGCAGCCAGCAGTCCGCGAAAACGATTGCCAAGACCACCGTCCTTCTCACTTCCAATACTATCCCATATTGTGAAAATGTAGCATTTGAACAGTATGTGTCCTAAAATATAAATGCATTTGGAATTTCCTTCAGGAGTCCTATTCCAATTATAGATACAATTATCTGAATTGAGTGACAATTTTACATAGGAAAGATCTACTCTATATGCACATTAAATGTTAGTCAGGTTATGCATTACCAGTATCCCTTCAGAAGGATATTAGATTAAATTTATGAAGATAAAACTTTTAACTCTTCAGCTCTGATTTATCCAGAAGGGAAACAAATAGACTTGGTCCTAACAAACTGTGAGCAGAGATCTGCTCATGAAATGAGACATTCCCATTTCTTCCCCACAAAGATTTTCTCCTGGGGACTAAAAAGGCTTCTTCAGAGCTAGGAGGAGAACCCTAATCACATTGCCTTTGTTCTCATGAATACCTGGTTTGGGATTTAGATGGGGCGGGAGGTGAGGAAATGGGACAATCTGATTACCCTCACAGAGGATGCTCATAAGCCTCCAAACTCCAACGCAGCGTGTGTGGTACAGAGGCTGAAATTTCTGCTCACACCCCACGTTATCTTAACAGCCCTCTTCAACAGTCTAGATTCAGGGAAGGGAGGGAGGCCACGACACTGATCGGAAGTGGTGCCACTCCCTAGCCCCACCTCCTTCCCTCCCTGCCCTCCAGCACCCCCCTTTTCTCTTCCTCCAGCCCCAGGTGTGACCTCAGGAGGCAGCAGTTGGGGCAGTTCTTTTCCTGCGACTGTGATGGGGCAGGGTAGGGGCCTGTCTTTTGGAGAGTGGTTTTTGCCAGCAGAGTCACTGCTGCTTTTCCTTCCCCTTTCTAAGAGCAGGTTTTGCTTAAATACGGACTCTTTGTTTGAAGATGGCTGCTGGAACCCACAGCTAAATCCCCTGGGGATTTAGCATCTTATTTAGCATACTGGTTTGTAGAGGGTTAGTTTTTAGGGATTTGGTCTCCTTGCTGTGACCTTGTTTTGGCTTCAGTTGATAAACCATGAGTTTGAGATGATTTCTGTACTGGGTTAATATAGCTATAGATACATGAACAGATCCGTAGACAAGCACTTACCTTCTCCTCACACGGTTGATTTAACTTGCTTGTACGCTGACGTTTTGTCTCTGGGACTCCTCATGCTTGGAGAGACGATGTCAAGAGACGAGAGATTTGTGACTGTAGGAAATGTGATGCAAGCATTTCTTTTTAACTGCGATTCGTTTAATTCACCCATTTCCCATAATTTTGTTTTTGTTTCGCATTTGCTTCATATGCCTCTCTTTATTGCATTTCTGTATTGTCTGTTGGCCTCAGCTCTGTGAGTGGTGCCAAAACTCAGCTTGGAGAGCAATCTTACATGGCTGCCATAACCTTCTAAACTGGGAAGGTTGTAGGCAATCGAGTGTGGGAGTGCTGGAAGCCAGGGTTGTCTCTGTTCTCCTTTTGCTGCCAAAATATTTGGACAGCCATTTTTGGTTATCTAATGTTTTTGCCTTCCTTGCAAGGAGGAGAGGCTGATGCCATGCCTGGATCTGGCGGGTGATGACAGTGGCTTGCACCTCCCTTCTCTACCCCCAGGCAGCCCTGTCAGTGCCCGCCAGTGCCAATATGATCGACTGTCTTCAGGGCCTCAGCTGAAGGAAAAGGATGGTGCCAGCTGAGAGCAGTGCGTGTGTGTTGGGGGGGTGGGGACTCTCCAGAGATTGTGACCTGGGAAAAGCCTTACAAGGTGGACCCTCCATCATCACAATGGACCAGCCAGATAGCATACGATTGGATCCTTAAAGCCATGGAATACAATAATGCTGCGCGGAGATGGACAGATTGACTTTGTCTTTGAAGGAGAAGGGAGGTACATACTGCTATCAAACGTGGAACATTTTTTATCAGTGGTTAGAGAAACGGGACTATGCGTAGAACTGAATCTGATTGCTGAATGTAAAAAAGAGTGTGATGTCGATCCAGTATGTCCGATGTCCTGAATAATTGTTGTCTTCGTTTTGGATTATAGAGAAAATAAATTTGATAAAAAAATAAATGCAGTAAACATAATATAAAATTGTGTCTTTAAATATAGAATAATACCAGCCAAGAAAAACAAGCTAAAGAAATCAGAAGCAGGGTAAAAATATAAAAACACTAGGAACACTGTTTGCTTTTAAACTGGAGAGGAGAGGAGAGGAGAGGAGAGGAGAGGAGAAGGTTTGGTTGGAAGGGGCTGATAAGGCCATTGGGTTCAAGCCTCCACTTTGTTTCCAGATGTGGTCATCCACACAGCTGCAGGTGTTCACCTTTCCAGCTTAGCAACACCTCTAGCTGGTGGGGAAGGAACGGTGCCAGCTGCTTCTCCAAGTTTTGTGTGCATTCAGGAGCAGCAGGTGGAGGGGGAAGATGGCAGGTGCCATCACAGTATGGCAGTGTCTCTGTCTGCTTCCCTGAAGCCCCAAGGTGTCCCCTTAGGTTGCCCAAATGAGCCAAGGGTTTTGCAGGTCAGAAGAGCACAGAAACGGACCTTGCTGGTGCACTGGACACCCGCTATCCTCCATGCCTGGAGAGCAATGGGCATTCGGGTTGGATTGTGTTCAAGGTGATCTTTAGCAAGCCGTGATTGCATCAACGTTTGAGGTGCAGAAAGGAGTCAATATTAACACCGCCCTTTCTTCCAAGGTAAGGATTTTGAGGATGGTGTGACCTGATTTAGGAATGTCGATGGCTTTGTTTACCTGCGAAACGTTATCAAGTGAATGTGGGATTTTCTTCCTCTGCAATGACAACTGCTGCTTTAAGGCAGTTAAAGTCATGCCAATGACAGAAAACAAATAACTGCAGATTCATGAGGACCAGAGATTTGAAATTATAAATAACTGTTCTTGTCCGTGTTTATGTATTTACATATTATGAATTTTGAATGTGGCCTTTGGAAAATGGTCTCATAGTGTAAAATGACTTGATTGGAAAGCCCTTTGTAAATATTTGGCTTGGATCTGATTTCAGTGTACTTAGTTTCCGTCTGACCCTATGCCTGTTGGATTGTTTGTTGTTCAAATCCCTGTAAATATGCCTTTTTTCATTTCCTTTGTATCTAGATAATATTTTCCCTTTCTCTCTCACCCCCTACCCCAATCTCCAAAAGAACATATTTCGTATATTGCCAGATGGCCACTTTGTCTCTTGGGTATATATTAATTTTACTCTGAATGCTTTTTCATTTCCCTTCTGTGTGTCTTCTCTCCACTGTATTTTCTCATCTGATTTTATGTAATGTTTAATACATTTTCTCCAATAAAAAATAGTCCACCGCAATTTAGCCTCTTGGCAACTTTTTTTCCTCCCTTTGGATTCCTCTTAGATTATATACTGGATAATCTCTTGCATGACTGGTACATATTTGCATTGACGTTTCTCACTGCAACACTGAAATAGCAGCTCTGTCATGCTAGCAGAATGAATATTAATTGGTTTGCTCATGCTGCATTGGGTTAGCATAATCCTCATGTAGAACACATATTAGAAAATACAGAAAATTCTATTTATGTTCCTGGAAACTAAAGGCATGGCACATGGTAATTCTTTCAGTCCATTTTATCCTTACAACAGTCTTGTTAGTTTTACAGAAAGTGACTTACCCAAGGCCACGCAGGGAATGGAGCCAGGGCTTGCATGATCCAGGTCCATTGATCAAGTTAACATGTTTCATTGGAATAGCGATTACAGCTTTCTGGTGACTTCCATGTGCTTTGGACTGCAGCTCCCACCATAACTGAGCATTGATCATACTGGCCAGGACCAATGGGAGCTGGAATTCAAACTTCTAGAGGGCAGCTGGCTGAAGAAGTGAAACTGAGCTACCCTTGATCTTAGCCGAAAGGCTAAGTGAGTGATAGAAGGCTCTACTATTTTAAAGTATAAAAGAAAGTAACAATTGATTATTATATGTCTTCTTCAGGTAGAACTGCTCTCAAGAGCAATGGTTGCAGTCACATTTGCATAAGTAGGATTTCTTTTCTCATTTGCATACTTTGGAAGACCTTTTGCAAGTTTTCCCAGTGTTAGCCAACAAAAGGACGCCATGTATGCATGGGTTCTAGATCTCTTCAAGATCTAGATTTTGAACTAGGATATCTATGGAAAGGCACCTTCCTTTCCATCATGTGTTCACTGATGGAATCAGACTTTTTTTCCAGTTTCTGCACCTGTGTCCATGTGCACTTGTCAAAATCCCCCATGCTTATTTCCATGCTTTATTCTATGGGAATAATTCATATCTTTAGTCATTTTTAAAGCTTTAAATACTTCTCCTAATTTAACTTGTATAGAATTCAAAACAAAAGTTTTTAAAGGTAGTGCACAAGTCCACAGAATCCATGCAGAACCCATGTGAATTGAGAAAAGCCAGTCTACTCTGGAAACCACAGGCCAGAATCGTTTGAATCTGACACAGATTTTATGACATCCCTGTCTTGGACTTCCTGATCATAGCATTTCTAATCATGGCCATCATGGCAGGTGTTCTAGGAGTTGAACCAAAACATCTTAAGATCTACCTCCGGTATATCTACATATGCTCTAGATCAGGGGTCCTCAAATTTTTTTAACCAGGGGCCAGTGGAAAGGCGGTGGCGGTGAAGATGGCCAGCGAGGCAGTGGTGGTGGGTGCACTCATGCAGGGAAGGCAGATGGGATGGCAGCCATCTCTCCCCCCCTCCCCAGCATGACTGCGATTGTGCTTGTCTTCCCACTGAGCACACCTGTGCCGGCTCAGAGCTTTTGGACTCCCCCGGAGATCGTTTTCTCCAAGCGAGTCCAAAAGCTCTGAGGCGGGCTGGATAAATCGGCATGGTGGGCCGGATCTGGCCCACGGGCCACAGTTTGAGGACCCATGTTCTAGACAATGACCAATTTGCTCAAGTAAAGCTGGTAATAAACAGAAGCCTTGATTGTTCCTATTTGCACACTCTTCTGTTTGTTACTTTACTCTGATCCTGTTTTCACTTTAATTCACCAGCTTTTTCCTGTTTTCAGGTGGCCTGCACATTTTTCCAGCAATTTTAAGAGAAGTTATTGTCTGCTACTTGCTGTTCATTGAGTACTGCTCAGTACAGTGTAAGATCCTTCTCTGCTGTGTAAAAGATGTCATTATTTAAGAATAAAATACAGGTTTCAAATAGTCTGCAGCCCATAGGTAAAGTGAATGAATCCTATTGTGCAGTCACATTTGACTGATGTCCTTCCTTTGTTTATTCTATGTTATCTTTAAGATTTATCTGTTTTAGAAAATGATTTTGTGAAAACCTTCCTTCTATTAATGACAAAACATATATATTAAGGAAGGGTACTATCAATGAGCAGTAAAAGTATGTGGTGGCTACATTTCTAGAGAGGAACCTGGGAATCCAGATGCATTTTAATATGTATTATAATATAAATGTCAATATATACAGTATTTGAAAGGGTAAAGGCCAGTTAGCCATGCTTAGAGAAGACTCACTGAAATCAGTGGGACCTGTTAGGCACGTTTAACTTAACTTCAGCTCTTTTCAGTGAGTTTACTTTTAGCATAACTAAACTGAACCAAACCCAAAGTGGTTTAATTTTAAAAAATCCGTAGTGGTGTTGGGCAACTTGTTGAACTTCTCCAGATATTGTTGGACCAGTGGTGAAGGCTGATGGGTGCTGCATCTGGAGGACCACAAGCTGTCTTTCTCTGATCTGGGAATAAACACACTTTTCATCCTGGGAAGGCTTTCAGTCCAGCAGAACTTTTCCACTGGTGCAACAGCAGCAGAAGTAAGCTTTAGTCCCTTCCTGAAAGCCTGGCTCTGAGGATTGCACTCTATTATAGCCATAAATATCATCCAATTCTCTAAAGCAGAAAAAAGTTGGCCATTTGTTAATTTCCAGTGGTACCCAGTTGAAGGCACAAAGCACTGGATTTCCAAATGGAGGTTCAAATTCATTCCTTGAGTCAAATCTAGTGGCTTCCAAACCCATGCAAGGTGAATGGAGCTATTTTGCAAAATGCCCACTGAGATCTTGACTGAACACCATGCTTGGCACGTAACCGTCCTGCCTGTGGGTCACAGCATGTAGTTTTGCACAACAGCATGGAAACTTGAATAAGATGCACAAGTCTACAATGCTCTCTCAGCAATGGCACCTGCTCTATGAAATGTTGGGCAATTACCTCCTGGTTTTTCAAACATGTGTAAAAATATTCATTTGAACAAAGGCTCTTGGCTGTTGAAGCAAATGATCTTGGCTGGTAGCATGAATAATACTTGCTGCTGTTGCTGTTCTGTTGGGTGCAGGGGTATGATGCAAGAATAATTTTAAGGATTTGTTCTACTGTAGTAAAAATGCACGGAGATGGCTCTGCTGTAAGCTCACTGAACAAAGCACAGGGACACGGATGCTGTTGTCTCACACCTTGATCAGTGATGAGGGGCAGAGGCAGGCAGGGGATATTTGTGCTGCTCCTAATCACACAAAGTGCTGGAGAAATAAAACACTAATTTCATCTAACCACATGCTGATGATGGAGGATTTGCCATTTGCAAATTGCTCCTACATGAAATGCAAAATTGGGTCAAGAGTTACTTCTTCAATGAGTCAGCACTATTGTTTGGATTAAAGAAATGCACCGAAAATGTTTAAGCAATAGATAAAGCAACAAATATCTTGAATACCTTGCCTTTTTACCATTCATCATTTAGTGCTCAGATTTATTGGTGCTTGAGCTTCCATTTTTATTGCTTTTGACACCAAGAATATACCTACCTAGCAATTCTGATAGAAGTCCCACTCTGCACAGCTTTCATTGAACTTCGTACATGTAGACTAGAAGTTCACACTGGAGGTCCAATTCTTTTCCAAAATATAGTAAACTTATTTACTTAAGGCAAGTCACAAAAAACAGTTCCACTATTGTAAACCTAAAAGTTCTATTGTTTATACCAAAGACACCTGTTCAATTAATAGCTTGCAACTTGGTGACCTTTTTCTACTTCATATGGCCCACAGTTGTCCTGAATGATAAACCAGTCTGATCTATAAGCCAATCTATAAACCAAAAATTGCCACAGGCACAGCAAATTAAAAAATACAGAAAATTCACAGACACATCCTTTCTATTTCAATTTTTGGACGGGCCTATCACATAATTCTGTCACATTTTGATGAAAACCACTGATGAATTTTATACAGGCTTCACATGGAAGCCAACCCTTCATCGGTTTGGCAAAATTCTACAGTTCAAATGATATTAAGGTTTTCCTGTCCCATTAAAGCTTATGTTTGGCATCAACTGCTGGTGAAGTTATATCATGCATACTTAAGTTTGAGGAGTTTGAATGGTGACACAACTCATTAAGGAGTTTGAATGGTGACATGACTCCAAAGTTCTCAGTGGGGTTATGTATTGGAGGGAGAATCTAGCAAATTCAACATGTGGCACCTATTCCTTTAATGATGGAACGTGACCCCACATGGTACCACAAGTCTCTAGGTGTGCAGTGAATGGGTGCTTTAACCCTGTCCGTCCTTGCAGGATGGAAGGCCTTGAAGATCTGCCATAGCAGATTCTGAGAAGGCAATGGAGTGCACCTGATGTCTTGCTGGGTTCTGTTTTTTTCATGTTTTCAACAAGCCATGGCAATGATGCTGCCATGGGAGTTTTTCCACTGCCAATATGAATCCATTTTTGCTGATTTCTCAGGGTTAGGAGTAAGATGATAAAGAACTGGGAATGGTTGGGTAAATCCGGTTTTGTGAACAGTCAGTAAAAAGCCTACATTTCATTGAGCTTAGCTCAGTTTGTGTGTGTGTGTGTGTGTGTGTGTGTGTGTATGTGTGTTTAATTGGCTGTGTAGTGATACCGTCTATTCAGGTCAGTGGGATCCTCTTTCCACAGAAATCAAGCTTGCTCCAAATGATTCCCTTGCCAGCATGCTGACAATGAACACGGGTGGCAGGAAACTGTTAGCTGAGACGAGCGTGCACCCATTTTGTGGGGTAAAGGAGGGAAAAGCAAAAGCAATGCTGGCCCAGAAGTAAGCCTTCCATGCATTTATTTGCATATGGTTAATGACTTGCTCATCTTTGTTTTGGGGTGGGTTTTGGGGTTTGTTTTTAGTTTATGCTCTGGGCATTTTTCAGAACATGCAATGATGAATTGGCCTTTCATGAAAGGCGGAAATGATCAAAATCTGTCAGCTCAAGCTCCAGAAACCAGGAAATTGGAAGCTAAGGCTGATGGCTCCATGATCAGTGATCAAGTGCAATGGCACAGACCATGTGTTGCCTCCATGCACTCCCTTCTCCCTCGGTCCTTCAGGCCCAAGTCCAGATTGGTGAATCGAGTTCCTGGGGCAGAATGAAGCCCTTGGAATGATGTCCTGATCTGGTATTGCTTTATAGACGCTTCTTACTTAGGTGCTAGACAGGGCTGGGGGATTTTGGAAGGCACAAGGGCCATTTATGCCTGGGCCCCTTCCCTTAAGGGGTTGTCTGTTGGGTAAAATTATCTTTTAAAATAGAAGGAATGGCATCTAGGAACTATGGAGGGTTAAAATCACTTGCTCCAGACCCCATTTTAATATTTTTTCCAAAGTGCAGGGGCAGTGGGCAGCAACAACAGCAACACTGGTGGCGGGGGATGCTCTGCAGGGGGTTCCTGTGGCCAAGGAGTGTCATGTTGCCCACCCTGTGCTGCAACAGCTCTCCTGTGAGTTGATACATGCTTGCATGTTTTTCATATCAGGAATGAGATAAGGAAAAATTACAAAAAGAAAAAAACCCCCAAACTTCTGTTTCATAGAATCATAGAAGAGCTGGAACGGGGCAGAAGGCCATCAGACTCAACCCCCTGCTGGACTCCAAGTTACACTGTCCCTCTCAGATGGCTGTCCAAGTTAATCCATCTCTCCCAGATGCGTCTTGACTGCTTCTAGTAGGGGAGACCATCCAGCCTCCCGGGGTACTTGGTTCCTTTGCTGTACTGCTGGAACATTTCCCTGATATCTAGTCGGAACCTGGCTTTCTATAATTTGAGCCTGTTATTCTGTGTCCTGCTCTCTGGGAAGATTGAGAAGACATCCTGTCCTTCCTCCTTGTGACAGCCTTTCAAGTACTTGTAGAGAGCTATTGTATCTCCCCTCAGTTCCCTTTTCTTGAGGTGAACCATTCTCAGTTCTTTCCCAGTTCTCTCCTCACAGGGCTTTGCTTCCAGTCCCTGGGTCATCGTTGCTGCCCTCCTCTGACTCCTTTCCAGCTTGTATGCATCTTCCCTAAATTGTGGTGCCCAGAACTGGACACAAGACTCCAGATGAGGCCTAACCAGTGCCGAGTAAAGGGGAAGTAGTGCTTCATGTGATTTGGAAGTGATACTTCTATTAATGAGGCCAAAAATAGCATTTGCTCTTTTTGCAGCCACATCACATTGTTGACTCATATTCAGCTTATGATCTACAACAGTTCCAAGATCCTTCTCACTTGTGGTATTGTTGAGACAAGTATTCCCCATCCTGTAATGATGCATTTGGTTCTTTTTCCTAGGTGCAGAACTTGGCATTTGTCCCTACTAAATTTCACTCTGTTGTTTTCAGCCCAGCACGCCAACCTATCAAGATCACCTTGAATCTTCTTTCGGTTTTCCATGGTCCCACCCAGTTTTGTGTTATCTGCAAATGGGATAATCATGCCCTGCACTTGCTCATCCAAATCATTAATGAAAACGTTGATGAGCACTGGGCCTAGGACAGAGCCCTGCAGTAGCCCATTTGCTACCTTTCCCCAGTATGAGGAAGGGCCACTGAAGAGCATCCTTTGACTGATTCTGTAGCTGACTGGATCCACCTGAGAGTTGTTCCATTTAGCCCAGTCTTCACTAGTCTGTTATTCAGGATAACATAGGTCACTTCGTCAAAAGCTTTGCTAAGTTCGGCTTCTTTTAGCTTTCCTCAACCTGACATAGCATCCAGAATTGTCTACAGCATTGTTAATATAAACCTACTTCTGTTTTCAACTAAAGAAAGGATGATATGCTTCACCCAGTATGGGAGATGCTTCGAATTAACAGTTGGGTGTTATATTTCCAAAAAATGAAAAACTCAACCGTTGCTCGTCTCTTCTTTGTTCTGAGCATTCCAAGGAGTGTGAAATCACCACATCAGTGGATGCAGCCCAGTTTCATAATCTGCAAACCCTCCTTCCCCATTTCATTTTAACACTTTGGTTATCGTAACTTCAGCATCAAGTTATCCCTATTCTTCTCCTATTCCCCATCACTGCAATGCATAAACTGTTACCAAAAAAACAACT
Source organism: Varanus komodoensis (assembly GCF_004798865.1). Taxonomy (NCBI): domain Eukaryota; kingdom Metazoa; phylum Chordata; class Lepidosauria; order Squamata; family Varanidae; genus Varanus; species Varanus komodoensis. The sequence continues at coordinate 13,101,836 of NW_025336480.1, forward strand.
AAAAAGAAATAAAAGTGGAAGTGGAAGTGAAAGTGAAAGTGGGAAGAGACAGAGACAGAAACAGAAACAGAAACAGATGCAAATACAAATGCAAAGCAGACAATGCAAACGCAAACAAAACTTTCTTTACCATGCAAAGTGGGAGATCTGAAACGTTTGTACAGTTTTTTTTACCTTTGAGCTGGCCTAAGAAAGCTATTATGGTAACTTTGGCATTGGATTTATTTCCCTATAAAATCAGTGGGACAAAACAGTAGCAACTTGCTTTAGTGATTTCAGTGGGACCTAATTCAACTAACTCATGCTGAAGCCCTGTACACCAGGACTGAGCAACTGGTAGCTTCCAGATCTTTTAACCCATAACTGCAATCACCTCCTCCCCCACCAAATATACTGGTTAGGACAGGAGGGAGTTATTGGTGGGAGTTCAAATATCTGAAAGGCTACGAATTGCTCAACTCTGCTATACACACATAGCTAGGAGCATCCACCACAGAATTCAGTGGGGCTTACATCTGAATACATATGCGTAGGACTGCATTGTTAGTTTGAATCCAGATTATACTGCATTGCTTATTTTGAAGAATGGCATGCAGTTATATGTGCAATTACCAGGGAAAAGAAGGAAAGAATGTAGCTTGAGTTTTGAAAACGACTTCCCATTGGGAAGGGGTCCTCTCTTTTCTAGCCTTACAAATTAGTGAAACATTGGTTTTCAATACTAGTATTTATCCATTTTTAAGTAGAAATGAACAGTTCACGTCTTCTGCTTTGCTGTGCCTATTTAAAATGTCGAAAACTTCATGCTAATAGATAGAGAGCTAAAGTTTCAGTTTATCATTGAAAAGATTTCTTTGATGTCATCTGAAGATTCTAAAGTTAGCATCCCTTGCCGGAGATAATATGCATGAAAGTGATGGAGGTATTTTAAAAATATATTGTTATTTATCATAGTGAGTTTTGTCCCTAGTTTTTGTTGCAGCATTTACTGTAAAAAGTTAGAGGAAGCATCAATTTATTAAAAGTAGATTCATGTATGCATTCCCACGGGGATGCCAGTGTTCTCCATTAGAGTGAGCTGGCACTAAAGGTGAACTTCCTTTACATAATTAATAACCCTATGATGTTAAAAACAGAAACACCTCTCCTTAATATGTGCCAGAACGGAAATCAAAAACAAGCCCAGGGGTTGCACGGTCATTAAGTCTGTTACAGTCACTCTGCCCTGACCTCGCTGGATTTTTGCAAGAACAAGATCAGGTTGCCGCTTTTGTTTAATGAGAGCAAACCTTAAGAGTGCTTGAGCTTGGCAGGCAGCAGAGATGAACGTCTAAAGGGTTCCTGGAAATAGTGAAAGCACCACACGTTTCTTTGTACTAGCAGTGACGTGCCTCCCGTCCTGCTGTCTAAGCACTTCTCACAAACCATGTTTGGCCGCTACAGCCTCAATCCAGATCTTCTACCATGAACTCTGCCACCAGCAATTAAACATATCGTTTCAGGTTGGATGTCAGGGAGTACTTCCTGATGGTTAAGACACCTGGGATATGGAATGGGCTCCCACAGGAGGGGGGAATCAATGAGGGTATTCAAAGAAAGATTGGACAACCACACGTTGGGTATTATAGGAGCGGAGTTGGCTGGAGCCAGGGGTCCGACTAGCTAGGCTGGGAGACCCCTTCTAACTCACTATATTTCTATGTTTCCAACGTCAGCGAGTGAACTTCATGGCCAAGTAGGGACTAGAATCTGAATCGCCTAAGTCCCAATCCAGCACTCTAACCAGTGCAACACACAGGCTTTCTTTTCCCATCAGACTGAAGAACATTGGTCTCCTCTGACTGGAAAGTATTCCCTTGATCCTTGTACAAGAAGACCTTTCACTGTGCTTTGAACCTTGGAATCAAAAGTGCATGTTCTGTCACAGAGCTAGGGATGGATGGATCTATGAATGTCAGTTTCTTCTTATTCTAGTCTTCAGTTCATTACCTCACAGTTCCATATCAGTTTGCAGCTTCCTTTTTTTACACAAAAAAGTATGCAGTTTCATGCATATTTCTCCTAAGAAAGTCATTCTCCTTTGAATCAAACATTCCATTCTTACTTTGATCCTGCTGGTCCTGGGGAGCCGAAGTTCATGATCTGAGAAAGGCCTTTTCATCTATCAATTGTTGCAGCAGAAGTACTCCTGAGGTATCCAGTGACCTTTGCACAGTGACACAATGCCTCCTGTGTGGACTACCTTGTGGAAATCCCAGCTGCTATGCTCTTCAAAAGCTAGCTAGCCTCTTTGTTAGAACAGGGATGGATAATTATTTTCAGTTTCACTTTTTCCATCTTTCCTCCTGCCTCAAGTTCATTACACTCGGTTATGGAAAAGAAAAACAAACCCTATGTTCATTGTCTTATCATACAATGACCTAAACAAAATTCATAGCCGTGCTTAAGACCTTCCCATATTTATCTGCATTTGCACTGCTTCTTGGGTGTGTACAGCAGTGTGGTGAGTAGTTCAGAGAGGAGAGAAGGCAAGAGCAATACTGCCAGGAGGCCAGACTCTGGAACAAGTCACCCAAGATGGAATGGTCAAAGGTAAGGTACTAGGCTGAGAAGCATCCATCCACACTGGGACTTACAGTCACATCAGCAGAAGAGAATGGAAATCTAATGGTCACAGGGGCAGAGAAACTCCTGAGATGATGTTTTGCAGACAGTGAATCACTTCCGACTATCTCTTTCCTTGCAAACCCTCTGATGAAGCAATCCAGAATGAAACAAGAGACTCCCAAGTGGGAAAGCACTCAGCCCTAACTGGCAAAGAGGAAAGAACAAGTACGAACAGTGCTGTCACTAATGACGCAACTAGATCAAAGCCAGAAGGAGATATAATGCTGACATGCACAGAGGTGAAAGGAAAGTCTGGTGCTACATACTTCCAGTTTGATCATGGAACATGAGAAGTAGGAATCAAGGCAAACTGCAAACAGTAAATCAAGAAATGAGTACTGGAGTACTTTGTGTGAGTGAGCTAAAGAAGACTGGACTAGTATATTTTCAGTCAGACCAACACAAAGTGTTTTAAGCTGGCAGTGACAATCTCAGAAGAAATGGAATGGCTCTAATATTACAGCAAAATGTAGCAGAGACGCTAAGGGGTTATAATGTGAAGTCTGACTGAATTGAATGAATCACAATTCTCAGAAAACCTATCAACATAAACATCATTCAAGTCTATGCATCGTTCAAGTTTATGTTCCAACATCAGATGCTGTGGAAGAAATAAAAAACTTTAATGCAACCATTTGCGAGGTGATTGATAGCACACCAAAATAAGACCTGCTGATAATCACAAGTGACTGAAATGAAAAACTAGGGAACAAATGTGCATTTTATTTCCCTATCTGTTGAATCTGTATGCAGAACACATCATAAGAAAAACTGTATTAGAACCAGAGAATGGGGTGAAAATTGGTGGAAGGTATAGCAGTAATTTAAGATATGCAGATGATACAATAAAAATGGCAGAAAGCAGCAAGTAATTGAAATGGCTCTTGATGAAAGTGAAAGAAGTGTGTGAGGCTGAAATTAAGAAAACAAAAACCATGTGTAGAGAAGAAATTCAGAACTTTACTGTCAACAGTGACAAAACTGAAAATGTGAAAGATTTTCCATAGCTTGGCACAGTCCTTAATTCAAAGGGAGACTACAGCCAAGAAATTGAAAGAAGACGAAGACTTGGAAGAACAGCAATGAAGGAACTAGAAAAGATAATCAAGGGTAAGGACCTTACACTCAGGACAAAGGCCAAGAACATCCATACTCTTATATTCCTAACCACTATGTGTGGGTGTGAAAGCTGGACAGTTAAGAAAGGGAGAAAATTGAAGTGTTTGAAACATGGTGCTAGAGAAGTTTATGACTACTCTGGACCGATAAAATATGAACAAGTGGGTTCTATATCAAATCAAGGCAGAGCTTTCCACGTAAGCAAAAGGATAAAACTGAAGCTGTCCCATTTCTGGAACATAGTGATGAAGCAAGACTCATTGCCGGAAAAAAAATACAATGATAGTGTGGAATGTCAAAGGCAGAAGAAGAGAAAGAAGACCAACTGTGAGATGGATCAATGGGATAAGGAGATACACATGTGATTTTACAAGAGGTGAGCAAATCTATTAATGGACAGGATATATGCAGGGGGGTGTGGGAAACATGCATAAGGTGAGCATGTTGGAGATGACTTGATGGCATGGAGCAGCAGATCTGAAAATTCAGAAAGTTAGCTTTGAAGAGAGGAACGTCACCCTGAAACTGAATCCAAATATTTGCAGATGCCACAAAACTATTGAAAAGATATTAAGGATGTAAAAGTCTTCTAACTTTAGTGCTTGGACTCCAAAGACCAGGCCCCTACACTGTCCCAGGCCACAACTAGGCCTTGGAGGGGGATCAAGGGGGTGCAGGGGTGGAGACACTAGGATGCACATGCAGAGTTATGCAGATTCTAATTGGTGCCCAGCCTCCTCTTTCCACTTCCCTTAAATCAGGATGGCTGAACAGCTGTCTGGAGAAAATGCAGGGCAAGAGACCCTGCGAGAGCAAATCTCCTTTCCACTGTGCTTCAGGCCCTGCACTGAATGCTCAATAGCCTATGAGTTTGGAGGCCTAGCAGTATCTGTGGCAAGGGTGATAGGAACGTACCCTTACAGTTCCAAGTGCATCAGTCTATAATGGTAGTGTTTGCATGATCTCCTGGAGCTCTCTCGTTTGCTACTTATTAGGAGACGTGATTCTGTTTCTCATTCCCTCTCTTTATTTCCCCCATTTTGTTATAATGTAATGTAATGATGCAATGTAATACAGTCATTTTGTTTTCAGATCTTGCAAAATTATCAAAATTAGATCATAGCTGGAAATATGATGTTAGTCATTATCATCAGCGTCCATATAAACACCAGCTGCACTCGTGTCCTGCATTGGTACTCGTACTGAAAGACAGCATGCTGTGAAGAAAGCAGAACATTGAGAAGTCCCTGCAAAGATTTCACGCTTTCCAGCAGCCTGCGCTTTTACTTATTGAGAGACAGGTGCAATATTTGAGCAGAGGTCATGGCTTTAGCCCAAGTTTCCAGTTTGTATAACAGATGCATCTTCTATTGAGGAAATCTTGGGTAAAACAAGTTTCCACCTTTTCTCATTTTTCTCTGCGCTTCAGAGCAGACTTCTGCTTTATAAAAGCACCATAGTCAATATTTTAAAGTAATGAGACATTTTAAAAGAACTGTTGAACTGTAATTGTCATGGAGAAGTCACAGAACTTTTCTGTGAAAAAACAGCCTAATGAATTCATACATGAAGTATTCTGTGTGATGCTTCCCAAACTTCTAAATGATTGCTTGGTAGTGCATGACTTACATTTAGGCTGAAGGAATATTCTTCTAAGCCCTGTTCAAAGTTCTCCTTCTTTCAATTCTGTTTACAATCATTTCCTTTTCCTATCTGGGCTTCTCAGTCACCCAAGTCAATCAGGGATCTAATAGCAGACATTAAGGTGGAGCAATTCTTCCTCCATCCCAAAGTAAGTCTAGTCAATTTTGGATTGCTTTGTGGAAATTATGATTGGAGAAAGCTACACAGCCAATCAGGTTTGCATAAAAGATGGCATCACTGAGGAGCAAAAAGAGGCAAAGGCTAGGAAATGTTTCCTGGATTGATCTGCCTGGGGATCCTAGCCAGTGAGAAAAAATGTACCTGTTCACATCCATGCTTCATGAATACATGAACATTTTCAAGTCCTTTCACGGTCACGCCTGAGAAATTGCTTAATGGGTGCACCTTTCGCTGTTAATGAAAATGTTCACAATGCTACTTAAAATCAAATAAAAGCTTGGCAGAAAAGATATACGACCACCCAAAAGACTGTAAGCTAAATATTGGCAAGAAACAAGAGGGGAAGCAGGCAAAAGAGTAGCAAACAATACACTAAGTATACAGTTTATTATGGTATGACAAATTGATGGACGTTTCCTCTTCTTTCCCCCTTTTAAACAGTTCTCAACAAATTAGATACAGAAATATATTAAGTGATGAAATACAGAAGAAAAGATAAGTCTTAAGGGTTAGTTAACAGAAGGCAGTGAAGGACTGAGGTAGGAATATGGGGAAGAAAAGGCCAGGCTTTGCAGGTGCAAAAGAGGACGAGAAAAGCAAGGCATAACACACACAAGGCAGGCAGCAAAAAGGGGGAGGAAGGAGAATACTTAGAAGGAGGGTGGTGGGGAATGGCAAAGAAGAAAACTATGTACCTTTCCATTGTCTACTAATGATATTTATGTTGCAAGTTGCATAAATTCCTAGTGGAAACATGTGCTCCTGATGTGTTCCCCATGTAGGCCTGTTCAACAGGATGCCCAGGCTAAACAAGAATCCACAGGCTTAGTTCTCTGAGACAGCCGGTTAGGTGGGGTGCTGGTTTCTGGCCTGCATCGCCAGGGACAATGCATTTCCTCGTCCTTGGCATGGCTGTTCTGAAAGGTGGAGCCTCCCTTCCTGTGAACCTGCAAGCCTGAAACCAGATGCCTAAAGAGCAGGTTTGCATGTCATTTTCTGCTTGCTAATATCACACTGTAATAATAATGTCTAAGAGCGGTAAGGTCATGGAGATCTTGCCAGACCACTGAACAATCTACCCTTTTCTACCCTTTGTCAGGGTACTCACCTACTGGTCATCTATCAGGGATTAATGAATGAGACCACCAATCAAATACACTGACCTTCTCATACATCTAAATGACAGTCTACTACCAGCCTGGTGTCTTTTAAAAGGCTGCTTCTCTCCCTAGTCATTGACACACCTTCCATTGTGTGGAAGTCTCCCTCTTATGGTGAGTGCAACTAAAGCAGCAGCAACTGACTGCTGCTAAATACACAATAGAGGGAAGAGGGAAGAGGAGAGGAGAGACCGACCTGGTTCTGGCCTACTCAGTTACATTTCAACTTCACTCAGAGGTTATTCACATAGTATAAACATTACAAAACAGTGTTTCTTCACTGTTAGTATTTAAGGCTACTATATCTTGCAGTAAGCCATGTGATCTAGAAATATGAGGGCAGATGGCTAGGTGCCTGTCTGATTATAGCAATTAGAATTTTATGGGTTCTTTGCTACATGTTAAAAGTAGCATAGAAGGAAATTGGATGCCTGAAGGCCATATCTGCCTCTTATCACATATACAAATAATAATTCTGTTTATAAAGGAAAGAATGATATCTTCTTGGATTTGCTTCCCTCTGGGTTACTTTGTATTCAGATAAGAAGAAATACGTTCACTTACTGAGACCTCTTTGAGTGATGCTAAGTGGAATAGCCCCACGCAGTCATAAAATGCTTGGGCAAAATGCTTCTGTTTGTTCTTCAAATTTAAGTTTCTTGTGATGATTGTACTGTTTATCTAAGTGCTAATAAAGTACAATAAATAATACCTCTCTGTGTTCTCATTTCTAGCTCATATGCGCACAGGACCAGAATCATCAGTTTCCATGTGGTTCTCTCTCTCTCTCTCTCTCATTCACACACACACATGCACATGCACATGTGTCTCTGTGTGTGTGTGAACCAGGCACTCCACAGCTCCACTGGCTCTTCCAGCATAATCAATTCATGAACAAAGCAATCTGTAACTGCTTCAGGTTCTCCAATATTTGGAAGGCACATGTAGAAATGTGAGCAAATGTCGTGGGCACCACCGTAATTGGCTGCTCCAAGTGACAAGTAACCAGCTCAAAAGGGTGAGCACAAGGCAGAGCTGGTGTCTCAGCCCCGAAACACAACATAACTCCTTTGAACCTGTAGTTTTCAGTACCAAGAGAAACCTATTTCCTAGAAGGCAGAGCCTGTAGCATAAGCTTTAGCATAGTGATGCCGCCCAGACCTCCAAGTGGGGTCAGCTCAGTAAACTAGGGGTCAGCTCATCAGGAGGTGTGGGCTGCGGAATCATCAGCACACTGATGATACCCAGCTCTACCTCTCTTTTTCCACCAATCCAGGTGAGGCAGTGGCTGTGCTGAACCGGTGGCTGGCCGAGGTAATGGGCTGAATGAGCACCAATAAACTCAGCTCAATCCAGACAAGACGGAGGCTCTGTTGGTGGGTAGTTCGGGCTCCGGGGTTGGGGACTTGGACCTTGTCCTGAATGGGGTTGCACTCCCTCTAAAGGACAGGGTCCGCAGCTTGGGAGTGCTCCTCGACCCAGAGTTGTCCCTGGAGCTCAGGTGACTGCGGTGGTGAGCAGCGCTTTCCTTCAGCTTTGGGCTGATCCATCAGCTGCGTTCCTATCTGGAGGATGATTGCCTAGCAACAGTGACACATGCATTGATTACTTCCCAATTGGACTTCTGTAACATGCTCTACATGGGGCTGCCCTTGAAGACAGTTCGGATACTTCAGATGGTGCAAAATAGAGCTGCCAGTTTGCTGACGAGGACTGGGCGTTATTCTCATATAACCCCAGTCCTCTACCAGCTTCACTGGCTCCCCATCGAAGTCCAGGCTCAATTCAAGGTGCTGGTTATCACCTACAATGCCCTTAACGGCTTAGGACCTGGTTACCTAAAGGAACGCCTGCTTCCATATTTGCCCTCCCACCCCTTAAGATCGGTGGCAGAGGGCCTCCTCTGGGAACCCTCTGTGAAAGACATTAAGAAAGTGAGTACCCGGAGGAGGGCTTTCTCTGCGATGGCACCCCACTTATGGAATGCGCTCCCCAGAGAGGTCCGCTTGGCACCGTCGTTATTTGTTTTTCGGTGCCAAGCTAAGACCTTTTTATTTCAACAATATTTTAATAATTGTCAATATTTTTTATTGGTTTTAACTTCTGCAGTCAGGGGGAATCCGGATTTTATATGTTATATGTATTATTTTTCTTTAATGGATCACTGCCTTGTTGTGGCGAAGGGGCTTGCGTAGCTCAATGAAGCCATGAGCTAGGCCATGCAGGGTCACCCAAGACGGACAGGTGATATCAGAGAGCTCTGACAAAAGGTGATCCATGGGAGATGGAAATGGCAACCCACTCCAGTATCTTTGCCATGAATACCGGATAGACAGTACCAAAAGGCAAAAAGATATGACGCTGGAAGATGAGCCCCTCAGGTTGGAAGGTGTCCAATATGCTACTGGGGAAGAGCAGAGGGCTAGTACTAGTGGTGCCAGAAAGAATGAAGCGACTGGGTCAAAGCCGAAAGGGCACTCAGTTGCAGATGTATCTGGTGGTGAAAGGAGAGTCCAATGCTGCAAAGATCTATACTCCATAGGAACCTGGAATGTAAGATCCATGAATCAAGGCAAGCTGGATGTAGTCAAACAAGAGATGACAAGACTGAACATCGACATCTTAGAAATCAGTGAACTAAAATGGACAGGAATGGGTGAATTTAATTCAGATGACCATCAGATATACTTCTGTGGGCAAGAATCCCTCAGAAGAAATGGAGTAGCCTTCATAGTCAATAAAAGAGTAGGAAAAGCAGTACTGGGATACAATCTCCAAAATGACAGAATGATCTCACTTCGAATCCAAGGAAATCCATTCCACATCACAATAGTCCAAGTCTATGCCCCAACCACTGGTGCTGAAGAGGCTGAAGTTGACCAGTTCTGTGAAGGCCTACAACACCTTCTAGAATTAACTCCAAAAAATGATGTCCTTATCATCATGGGGGGTTGGAATGCTAAAGTAGGAAGCCAAAAGATAACCGGAATAACAGGCAAGTTTGGCCTTGGAGTACAAAATGAAGCAGGGCACAGGCTGGTAGAATTTTGTCAAGAGAATACGATGGTCATAGCAAACACTCTTTTCCAACAACCCAAGAGACAACTCTACACATGGAAATCACCAGACGGTCAACACAGAAATCAGATTGAATATGTGCTCTGCAGCCAAAGATGGAGAAGCTCTATATGGTCAGTAAAAACTAGACCAGGAGCTGACTGGCTCAGATCATGAGCTTCTTGTTGCAAAATTTAGGCTTAAGTTGAAGAAAGTAGGGAAAAGCACTAGGCCACTCTGGTATGACCTAAATCATATTCCTGATGAATATGCAGTAGAGGTGACAAATAGATTTAAGTAATTAGATCTGATAGACAGAGTGCCTGAAGAACTATGGACGGAGGTTCGCAACATTGTACAAGAGGTAGCAACTAAAACCATCCCAAAGAAAAAGAAATGCAAGAAAGCAAAATGGCTTTCTGAGGAAACTTTACAGATAGCTGAGGAAAGAAGGGAAGTGAAAGGCAAGGGAGAAAGAGAAAGATACAAACAATTGAGTGTAGAATTCCAGAGAATAGCTAGAAGAGATAAGAATGCCTTCTTAAATGAACAGTGCAAAGAAATAGAAGAAAACAATAGAATAGGGAGGACCAGAAATCTCTTCAAGAAAATTGGAGATGTGAAGGGAACGTTTCATGCAAAGATGGGCATGATAAAGGACCAAAATGGCAGGGACCTAACAGAGGCAGAAGAGATTAAGAAGAGGTGGCAAGGTTACACAGAAGAACTATGCAAGAAAGAGCTTAATGTCCCTGATAACCACGATGGGGTGGTCACTGACCTCAAGCCAGACATCTTGGAATGTGAAGTCAAATGGGCCTTAGGAAGTTTGAGCAACTACAAAGCTAGTGGAGGTGACAGTATTCCTGCTGAGCTACTCAAAATCCTAAAAGACAATGCAGTAAAAGTGCTACACTCAATATGCCAGCAAATTTGGAAAACTCAACAGTGGCCACAGGATTGGAAAAGGCCAGTTGATATTTCGATCCCAAAGAAGGGCAATGCCAAAGAATGTTCAGACTACCGCACCATTGCACTCATTTCACATGCTAGCAAAGTTATGCTCAAAACCCTACAAGCTAGGCTCCTGCAGTATGTAGACTGCGAACTACCAGAAGTACAGGCAGGATTTCGAAGAGGGAGAGGAACTAGAGATCAAATTGCCAACATACGCTGGATCATGGAGAAAGCTAGGGAGTGCCAGAAAAACATCTACTTCTGCTTCATTGACTATGCTAAAGCCTTTGATTGTATGGATCACAACAAATTGTGGCAAGTTCTTAAAGAGATGGGAATACCAGACCATCTTATTTGTCTCTTGAGAAACCTATATGCGGGTCAAGAAGCAACAGTGAGAACTGGACACGTAATTACTGATTGGTTCAAAATTGAGAAAGGAGTTCGGCAAGGCTGTATACTGTCACCCTGCCTATTTAACTTATATGCAGAGCACATCATGAGAAAGGCGGAACTAGATGAATCACCAGTTGGAATTAAGATTGCTGGGAGAAATATCAACAACCTCAGATATGCAGATGATACCACTCTCATGACAGAAAGTGAAGAGGAACTAAAGAGCCTTTTCAGGCAGGTGAAGGAGGAGAGCGCAAAAGTTGGCTTGAAATGCAACATTAAGAAAACTAAGTTCATGGCATCCGGCCCTCTCACTTCCTGGCAAATAGATGGGGATGAAATGGAGGTAGTGACAGATTTTATTTTCCTGGGTTCCAAGATCACTGCAGATGGGGACTGCAGCCAAGAAATTAGAAGACGCTTGCTCCTGGGGAGGAAAGCTATGGCAAATCTAGACAGCATACTAAAAAGCAGAGACATCACCCTTCCAACAAAAGTGCATATAGTCAACGCTATGGTTTTCCCAGTTGCAATGTATGGCTGTGAAAGCTGGACCATAAGGAAGGGTGAGCGCAAAAGGATTGAGGCCTTTGAATTGTGGTGCTAGAGGAGACTCCTGTGAGCCCCTTGGACCGCAAGGCGATCAAACCGGTCAGTCCTAGAGGAGATCAACCCTGACTGCTCTTTAGAAGGCCAGATACTGAAGATGAAACTCAAAGACTTTGGCCACTTAATGAGAAGGAAGAATTCCCTGGAGAAGAGTCTAATGCTGGGAACAATAGATGGCAAAAGAAGAAGGGGACGGCAGAGGATGATGTGGCTGGATGGAATCACTGAGGCAGTTGGTGTGAGCTTAGGTGGACTCTGGGAGATGGTGGAGGACAGGAAGGCCTGGAGGAGTGTTGTCCATGGGGTCGCGATGGGTCGGACATGACTTTGCGACTAACAACAACAAATGTATTATTTATATGTTGTTTATTTATTATGTTGGAAGCCATCCCAAGGCTTATGCGAATGGGATGGCATACAAATATTCCAAATAAATAAACAAATAAATAAACTACGTGAACTAGATCTCCATGTATAGTGTCATAGACAGGAAGTACCACTTTCCATAGCAAAACATTTTTGACCTGAGGATCGAATGGGCTCCAGGCAAGCCCTCAGTGGGTATGATCACTTTGGGCTGTGTTTCAAAGTAGGCAGAGTCACTCTGCTACTAGTATATGCCCCCTAAACCTCTTTCTGACATATATATCTATAGATATCTATAGATATCTATGCACATCTCAGATATACATGCCCTCAAACTCTCCCTCCTGAAAATGTTTCTCGCTGTAATTAAGCATGTAAATAGTGCCCGCCGGCAACCATTTTGTTTTGCGTTGCTTTTAAGCCTGATTGTATTAGGAGAGGAAAAGGGTGTTTTGGGGTGGGGGTTACAAAGTGGGGAGTTTGCTTTTTCCTTCCCAGCAGCAACTCCCAGAAAATGCACCATCAGACTCTGAAGCTCTCTCTATGGATACCACTTCCTATATGCAGCACAGTGTCTAGAGGGGGACGGGAAATATCTTGTATCAGCTTCTGAATGAAAATAGGGCATGGGGAATTAGGTGTGCAAACAATTAGGTTTGCAAATCAAGGGGAAGCCTCATGGGCCGTAGCTATCTATGGGGTGGAAGTCTGCTGCCCTTGTTCTATAGATACTTGTTCTACTCTAACCTGATGCCACAGACTGGATGGAGATGGACGAGGTCAAGTGACATAGTCCTAAGCACACTGCTTTGGAAAGAAATAGAAGTGATCTGGGAAACCCCACTGACTTCACTTAGATAAAGGAACCCAGAGGGGATGATATGGAAATTTGTCTACCCACTAAATCATGCTGGTGGACAGAATAAAGTAAAGATATTTTGAAACATAAGACTGAACTATGTATGTGTGATGTAGAAGAGCTATGTACAGAATATCTTGCCATCTTAACAAGTTTTAGAGAAGCCACGGGGTGAGGTCCTGAAACGTCCTCTGGGGTGGGGCAGAGGAATTAACTCATTTTTCTTTGGCTGTTTTCTCAAGTGACCTGCCAAGCTGATTCTTAGAGCAAAATATACAGGTATTATAAAGGTACCTTGGATAGTTCCAATTAACAGAAAAGGGAAAACAACTTTTTTCAGCTGGTCAGAGTGAAGATAAGTTTGAACTAGCCAATTTAAACAGGCCTGTGGTCCACAGTTTATATGTGCTGTTCTGGTAGCCTTTCCCCCTCTCTAGAACAGCCTTCCTCACACTGGTGCTCTTGAGAAGTTTTGAACTATAACTTCCAGAAGTTATGTTAATTAGCCACAGACTGGTGGAAGAGGGAAATCCAAAATCTCTGAAGGGAAGACTGATTTAAGCAGTAATTCAGCATTCTTTGTTTTCTAACCATGTTCTTCTTTTAGTGGTGATAAAATGTTCTAACCAAGGGTGCCAAGAAGGTGGAGTTTTTATGAGAAATGAGTCCAATTACAGCATATTTCTCCAAAGGGCTATTTCCTTTCCATTCTATGAAATTTTGTTTATGCCCCTCTATAAAATACTGGTTTCAAAAGCAGCTTTAAGCAGCAAATGTTGATTTCAGAACATTGTGTACAGGTGGGTGGGTAGGATGCTGAAAGATTGATTTACATGAATCAATTTATTTTATTTTATTTTGCAGCAACAAATTTGATGAAGTCTGCCCGCATGTTCTAGCTTCTGAATGGCCCAAAAAGGGGGAAAAGCATTGCTTGGCCTGTAAATACCTGCTCTGCCCATTATAAAATGTATACCTCAAGTGTTGTCCAAACTTGGTGGCATGAAAATTCAGGATTCATATTCTAATGCAATTCATTACCCGTTAACACTGTTGGCTTAAGTCCCACTGATTTTAACAGAACTGGATTGAATTCTTCCTGATTTACTTCTGTGCTTTCATCAGTGCTGTTGTGAAAAGAGGAAAGGGATTAATTCTTCACCTTTCTTTTCATCTAAATATGTCTGCCTATGGTAACACAAATCACTGTTACTGTGAGTCAACTCTGGTGATCAACAAGAAAAAAAATGGTGTGAGTTCAAAGCATGGTGTGAGAAATCTGCTTGACACAAATAAAGTTTATGGGCCTAAAATAGAGGGGCAATTTTTCCCTGAGGCAACACCTTGTTATGACACTTATTTTGCCATCTTAAATTTACAACAAAGTGTACTGTATAAGTGTACTGCACACAGACATTCCAAAGACCATTTGCTCTAAAGTGTGTAAATAGCAAAAGTGCCTTTGAACCAAGACTGAACCCCTGAACCTGCTCCAAATCTGATTTGGATGTGAATATTGGACATTCCGGATGTGACTACTGCAGAGCACGAAGAGAGTGGGGCCAGTTCATACCATCCACCAGCCTGCCATGGCAGATGGAGGGCTGCTCTGCATGCCAGGGCATGAGAGCTAGGGCAGCCACATCTGGGCAGCCATTTCAAACATTCAAGGCCCGGCTGCAGCTTGTCGGGCTGTGCAAACATGGAGCACTTGAGCTACGTGATAGTCAAGCAATCCTTGCTTAGTCCATCACTGACCATGGGTTATGAAAGGGCTCCTTAACCCTCACATAACCCAGAATCCCTAGGTTACTACGATGTAGCAAACCATGGCTAGCTGTTGAACATGCAAATCCCATCTGGCATGCCATGGCTTAAATAAATCACCCAGGACTCTTTTGATCATGAGAACCAAGCCAGTACCTTTTTTCAAATCTCAGAAATTACAATAAGCTCCACATACTAGCTATGCAGGTAGAAGGAGCTTCTAGCAATGTTTCCAACCCAGGATAAAAGCTTCTTATTTAACTAAAAAATACATTTGAATGTTGACTTCCATGGGTTTAACTTTCACAGATTTGATTATTTGTGCGATTGCCATCAATAATTAAATGAGGTTTTCTTTTTTAAAGATTTGCAGTCTTCTGTGGTAAATTGCAGTTGGCCTGGGTAGACTAGAATATACCCAATATATATAGGTATTTTCTGAAACATACTTCCATTATGTAATATATATACATTATCAATATATACACTCATATACATTATTGATGTATCTTTGGCATATAAGATGGTCCTTGAAACAAAAAATAGCAAAGTAAAAATGGGTCACCTGATAGGGTTGCCTATATGCCTATGTAAGGGTATATAAAGAAAAAGAAAGGGAAATTTGTGAAGACGTTGCTGCAGTTACACACATGGGCACAATGACACAGGGTGGCGGGGGAGAGAAAAGCAACCCAGTTCATGCATGCTCAACAGTATTAAGAGTTAAGGTTTGGGGAGGGCTAGAGATATTCATAGTTTTTCAACTTTTGCACAGGCCCCTAAGCCCCGCAAATGTGGAGAGCTGACTGCAAATAACAATCAATCAATCAATCGATCAATCAATATAAATAAATAAATGTTTAATACCCCAGTCTTACTTTCAGTGTACACTTGACCATCAATTGCAGAACAGTTGTGAGTACAATGCAGAGGCAGAGTCTGAGTGACGAAATCAAACACCAAATCATCTATTTTCCTCTACAAACACGACTTGGAACAAAAGGCAAACCGGGGATACTCTGAGAAATTCACACACTCAGCCAGACGAAACACACATCACACCAAAGCAAACTAACAAGCCAGCTAACAGGATGCGGTCCTTTTGCCTCCAGGATGCCCCCACCAACCTGCTTTTCTCTGCCTGGGTGACGGAGCGTGTCCCCAAAGGCTGTACTGAGCTCCAGTTACCCACCACTTCTATTTTCGTGGAACATCTTTGAAGCCCACTTATGTGTTCTTGGAAATACAGGCGTAAAAATCATATGCTGTCACTTGTACCATGATTTGTATTTTGCTGTTTGTCAGGCTTACTTAGTACAAACTGTTGAGCTAGCTATGCATCTGCGTATGAAGGGCTCTCTTCCTCCCTCTTGGGGGTCGGGGTGTGTGTGTGTGTGTGTTTAGAGGGAAAGAGAGAGAGAAAAGGAAAAACAGAAGGAGAAGCAGGAGGAGGAAGAGAAAAGAAACTGGTTGTAGGAAAGTTTATATAGACATCCATCATGTTTGTCATGGTAGCAATAAAAGAATGTCTGATCAGCTTTTAGGCCTAAAATGAAAAAAGCGCCTTTTCTTTATGAATTCTGCCTATGTTGCAATGCGGCAGAGGAGTGGGCAGGGGATGGAATACAAAAGAAACTTTTACCTGCTCCATTAAAGAGAAAGGTTTCTGAGCGAGGGGGATTCTGCTGGCATTTTAGGGGATGGTTTTTCTGAGCTACAGGGAGGTGATCAACATTTAATTGGGTGTCACTGCCTTAGACATAACATGGCACATCCTACATGCTAATAGCAAAGAGATTTGTGCAGCGCAGATCCTTACCTAGGCAAGACACAACCTCTGTGTGCAGGTGGGATGTCTCAGTAGGCTCAGTGAAACTCCCATGTTTTGCATAATAATAAGGGAAAGGGAATGTGGGGAGAGGAGGGGAGCCGAAAACAGTTCCATGATAATTGGGCATGCTCACTGGAATACTGAGTGACTATTGTCAGGGAGGGGGATAAAAATGTGGGGCAGGTGGCATGGAGTACTTTGGTATAATATTTTTCTTATCCCGTCTCATGCCAATCTTCTCTGTCATTTCTCATTCCCCCAGGTTGGAGTTTATATCCCTCATAATCTTGTAGTCAATACTTTCTGCAAATTTATCCCCTACTGTATATCACCACCTTTCAGAAGGGAAATGGATAAGGGAAATCATTTGGCATCAGTTTTTCCCTTCTCCCAGATAACTCCCAACTGAATTGGTGGATTTGCCCAGATGCTATGTCTTTGCAGGAAGTTCTCAAAGTCACCAGCTGGTCTTCACTATGGAAGCAACATTGTACATCTTTCCTGGTTAGACACTTTTTTCAGAACCAGATTAGGAACATTATGAGAATCATTAGTGGTAAAAGCCATTGAGTATGAATGATCCAAACATTCTGCACTTGGAATTCCCTTAGATTTCAACAGAGTTACACAGAAACAGAGGAACAAAGCGAGTCAGAAAGGGGGCCACCTTGTCTGACCCTCAGCTCTAGCTGGTTTCACTCACAACATGCCTTCCGTGCGCATGACTAGCCTATCCTTGAACCCCCTCACCGATGGGGCCTCAACCACCTCCTGTGGAAGCCCATTCCACACCCTCGGGGTCCAGACTGTCAGGAAGTGCTTCCTGGCATCCAAACGGAACCTTGGCTCCCTGAGCTTTGCTCCGTTGGAGCACACCCTGCCTTCCTCTGCAGGGGAGAACAGGTCTCTACCCATCTCCATGTGACATCCCCTCATGTATCTATATGTTGCCAACAGATCTGAGTCTCAGCATCACACTGCCAGCTCATGTTCAGCCTGCAGTGGAATAGCACCCGAGGTCCCTTTTGCAAGTGCTGCTCTCCAGCCACTCCCCTAACCTGTCCTTATGACACCCATTCCCATGCCCCAAGTGCAAGACCTTGCACTTATCCACATTGGATGCCATCCTGTTGTCCCCTGCCCACTTCCATAGTCTGTCCAGTCTCCAGTTAAGTACTTGCTTACTTGTTCCATCAAAGTAAACAGGGCTTAAATGTGCTGAAGGTTTGGTTGAATCAGGGCCATTGTTTGCACAACCAGTCATGCAAATAGGTATTTACTGGTTTACCAGAGAGAGGGAAAAGAACATGTGAGAGCCACAAGAATGGATACCTTTCCATATCTTTTTGCTCAAATTGGTTTGCAATATCAAATACAATGCAGATGTGATATCATTACAACATAAATCCTTCTGACCCTGCCCAGCTATGGTGTTAGGCAGGGTGGGAAGAGAGCATGGAACCACATGTTCCATATATTTAATACACACAAAGTCTGTATTAAACATTACCGGCCAATGGGATACGGAGGAGCAGCTAGGGACCCTCTGCTGGGCCTGGCACACATGGCCACCTTCACAGAACCATTCCACAATCGCATCTCATATGTACCAGGTGGAATCCAGAAAGGCCATTCCACATGGAGAAGGATACAGGTAGGAGAGCAGGACTTCTTTGTCTTTCCATCCCAGGCCTGCACCTTCCACCATGGATCCTTTACACGCAAGGTTGGGAGATCATCTGTAAGAGATTCAGGGCTGAGTGGTAGAAGGAGGAGAGGAAATGGACATCCCATGCGGCCAGTGGTGTGCCTTCACGCCAGCCCTTCAGAACCCCAATCACAGATAATGCAGACTCCCCATGTGGAAAGGCCCCACAGTGAAGGCCTTTGTGTTGCAGGCAGGCATGGCTTTGGATGGAGCTCTGTTATGATGCAATTCCAGTGGTGGCCCCTTGGCGAAGCCCCAGCCCAGCTTGCACGAGGCATTTATTACTTTCAATTACTCCTGAATTCTGTCATAGGGAAGGATCAGGACCAACAGCTCGCTGTTCAGGTAGCATTGCCTCGAACAGATCTAGATATGGGGAAATAAGTTTCCAAAACTTTGCTCAAAAGGTACCAACAACTTAGCATCATTTTCTTTATGCTAATGGGGTTGCATCCCAATCCCAGACCCAATATTCTCCCACTCCTGCTGAGCGTGGGGTCCTGGTGGCAGCAGCAGCCGTGCCCGTTTTATAATATCTAATTGGGCCTTTAAAAGTTATCAGCTGGCAAAGATGCCTGCAAATCAGAATAATGTTTCCATGTTGAAAGTTAGTTTGCAAATGTACTTATTCTGTTCATTTCCCATAGCTGGATAGACCTATATATAGAAATATTCCAGAGAGTTTGAATTCTAAATGTGAAGGCTGCTTGGTAAATCAATATGCTGTTACAGCTCATTTGTCTGATGCTGAGAAGCAAGCCTGGCAAAGAGCTTATTTCCTCCAAAGATTAAATGCTGCTTTAATAGCCTTACTTACATTGTTGCTACAAACTCTCTCTCTCTCTCTCTCTCTCTCTCTCTCTCTCTCTCTCTCTGTGTGTGTGTGTGTGTGTGTGT
>NW_025336480.1:13121152-13124879 GCF_004798865.1 Varanus komodoensis
AGTACCTTCTTTTCCATGAAGATTGATCTTGACCCTGGTCCAATCATCCCACCAGCTTGCTGATATGTTCTAATGTGTCTCTTCTGCTAGTTTTCCAACTTTTAGAGCTTTGATGCCATTGATGTTAGTGTGATGTTAACATTTTTAAGATAAGCCATACTGATAACTTTAATAAAGGGTGGGATACAAATGTTCATTCATATATCCATCTCAGGAGTCACAGTCCAACACAAATCTCAGCTTGCTGAAGGGACCGTTGACTGGATTAATTGCATGGTACTTGTAAACAGTGATGTCATTTCAGGACCTTTACAACATGTGCCGCAATAGTTCTGTTGCTCTTTAAGGGATCATGAGTCAGGATGTACAGATATTGTTCGGTCAGTTCTGTCCATGGTTTGTGGATTATAAGTGTCTCTTCTGCCATGATGGGCTCACTGATGGGATTGAATATTTTGATAAAATATATGAAAATGTTGTTCCACTTCTGCTAATCTGCATTAGTGAAATTACACTTGTGCTAAAGAGCATGGTGCAACCTTTAAAAAGCTAAAGAGAAAGAGAAAAAGCAGTCTGCAGGTCCATGGAATCTGCATAACTTGGGAAAAGCTGGTCCACTGCAGAACATGCAGGTCAGATTCACAGAAATTTGAAATGCAGTTGAATCGGTTGCAGATTCCTCTGATCTCCCTAGCCATGCGAGGCACAGTTTTTGCAGCTTTGTGGCTTTTTTGTTTTGTTTTTATTTTTTATTTTTGCTTTCTTTGTTAGAGAAGCTTTCAGATGAAATAAGATTAACACTTTCCTGTGCCCACAACAAGCCAAGACAAAGCAGTATATGATGATATAATTATCTTTCCCATGACCCTTACAAATGTAGCGTGGTGTCTTACAGGTTTCATCATGCCTAGCAGGAATTAAAAATAAGCCAGCATAGGAAATAAAATGAGGAGGCATCTACTTGAGAGGATGAGGGAATAAGCTGTACTTCCTAGACAAAATTGTGTGGAGTAATTAAATACTATTTGTAAAAGGAAGGAATTAAATCATCAAGTATGTGCCTATCCAGCTTTTTATATTATTATGTCCATATTTCAACTTAAAGCAGCTGACATGTTTTACTACTCTTACAGTCTCAAGAATTCAAAGCTTGCAGTTTGCAAGTTCAAAATTCATTTTGCAGGGAATGTGAATAAAAAAAAAAGATGTCAGACAAAATGCAGGATGTGAGTAATCTCCTTTATTTCCCAAGTTTGATTTACAACTAAGCATGGGAGGAATATTTATATTTATCTATATAGGTCAGCCAACCTGAAGAGATGACAATTCAGTGGCAAGCAAAAACATGTAGCGAAAGAAGCTGAAAAACGCATGTGGCCGATGACAACTGAGACTCTGTTACACTGGAGAGACATTTCCTATTTGAGAGCCTGTCGAAATGTATGTGAAGGAGAGTGAAAACATATTTGTGTGAGTGCCACCAGCTTTCTGCTAAAGCCTAAACATTCATTTCAATTTCACTGCTACTGGGTTCAATTTCACTGCTACACAGGAGGCAGGGCAGGTGTTTTCCTATTGGCCAGTGTACATGTACCATTTTACCATTATCATATACCACTCAAAGCATGTAAGAGGGCACTGGGTTAAATCCAAAAGCACCGTCAGAGGAGTCTATCAGTGCACAGGATTTAATTAATTAATTTGTATACCACCAACAGCCAAAGCTGTTCCATCAAAGATTCAACAGCCGAAGTCCTTCTGGCAACTCCTGCAGCATCCGCACCACCAACAAATCTGGCTCAGAGGGTTTTCCGACCCTCCTGAGCAGATTTTTAAAGCGTTCAGGAGGGATGGGAGAATCATTCGTGGACAGCTCTGCTTGCCAGCCACCAGATGAATGATGACACTGAATGCAGCCCATTCTCCTAGCGATTCTTGAAACAAGTGTTTGTTACTGTTGGTCTTTTCATAGCCCAGGTAAGAAGGCTTGAGGTAGAGAGAAGGAGAGCTTACTAAGTCCACAGAGTAAGTCCATAAATATGGTAGGATTGGGACCACAGGCTTCTCTGCAGCCCCCACTTGGTCCATATGCTGTGCTGCCTCTTTGTAGCAGTAGGAAAGCAATTAGTGTCCTACTCACAGGGCCGGCTCTAACATTAGGCGGGAGCCACAATGGACAGGAGGTAGCGGTGAGGTGCCACAGGGCAGAGTGCGCCATTCAGCCTTTCTCATGCCTCTGGCCGACCTCAGGGGCAGTGAGGGATGCTTTCTCATCATGAGTGCTGCAAGATGCAGCTACCATTCTGGACAGTTTCAGCTTGTGGAATGGGGCTGAAGAGGCCATCTAGTCCTATTCCAGCTTCTGCACCCAATGGGGAAGAGGAGTCTAGTTCCACTTGTATGTCCACCAGTCTGTATTCTAGACTCAAGAGTCTGAAAACCAGCTGTTTCTTTTATCTGTTTGGCTGTTCTGACACTCCACCCAGGAATCTTGGTCTGCACAAAAGGCTAAATAAAAGATCAGTAAAATTCATGGGTTTCTGTGTTGCAATGATCATTCAGAAAGCTCTCTCAACTGGCTGTGAAGAAACCAAGGAGAAAATATTCCCATCAAAGCATCGAGGACTATATCAGGCATTCCCTCCATGCTGCTTTCTTGTGATTGTTCTTTACATGCTCAACAGTGGGCTAAATGCAGTGGGTGGAAGGACTTTCTTGGCTGAAATTGTGTGCAAGAGAGAGAGAGAGAGAGAGAGAGAGAGACTGAGACTAACCTTCTATGGGTTTGCATAGCCAAGATTACATGGACTCACCCATGCATAGGGGTGCCACAGTGACAGCGCATTGGACCTAGAGACCTGTTCAGTAAACCAATATTGTTGCCTGTGAACATTCTGGGTAAAACGCTATCCACTCGTTATATTCCATTCCTAAAGTTACATACCAGAATATACAAGTTTTCTACTTCATGCCAATTTTTTCTAAAGCAACCAGTATGACAACTTGTACTAAAATGAAGCAGAACTCGGTTTATTTTCCATTCTGGCCACATTGCCCCCTCTGGGATCCAAGCTACTCGAGAGTCCTTTCGAGTGATGATCAAATTGCCAGATTGTCAAAGATACTTCATTTGCTGCATGCAGCATTTGGAAGCTGGCGAGACGGGTAGTGAGAAAGGAAGAAATCCTTATCTGCAATAAACGCATGTAAGTGCCTCTGTCAATAAAGGAGGACTCTTTCAAAGTGTTTGTCCCACAAATCTATCAGAAAGGGCAGAATGGTAGAACTTAGAAAGATTTGGAAAGAAGATAATGGAAAAAGAACCACTTGGTGCCCTTTTAATGCATATAAATGTACTTTATTGTATTAATGTGACAAAGGACAAGTGTTATTTATTAGGTCTGGTGGTTTAATAGACATTTACAGGAGGCATGAGTAGGTCACCTCCTTGGACAGGAAATTGCAGTAACCATTTTGCAAAGGTATACCTTCATAGTTCTGCTTTCCGGTTTCTTCCAGAAGTGCATGTTTCCCACACACATTTTTCCAACCTCATATGAGCATCTGAAGGGATACATCATTCCCATTGCACAGCATTCTGTCCCATGTGTGAACTGACATTTTCTTTTAGGAGAAAAAAATCATTCCCCAGGTTATCATTCTTGAGCATAAAGAAATTGCATGTTAAGGCCATGAGGTTGAGTTGAATGATGCATATTCAGAATAT
>NW_025336480.1:13124979-13147644 GCF_004798865.1 Varanus komodoensis
ATATTCTGAATATGCATCATTCAACTCAACCTCATGGCCTTAACATGAATTTTTTCATGCTCAAGAATGATAACCGGAGAAGCGCGCCTGCTCAGATGTGGTCTCTTATTTCTATTCCAGATAGGGCTGCAGCTGGTGCATGAGCCTGCTAGCAAAAGGTAATGATAGTCACCGGGAGGGCCAAAAAGAACAAGCTGGTTGTGCTTCCCCATTCATTTCTCAGCATAAGTTGTGCATGAGAGCAACCAAGGGGGTAAAAATCAGTACTGGTTCTCCTCGCCATTTTTCCCTGTTGGAAAACTTACCTTGGTCCATGCACTTTAGTACCACAATAAGCTGAAAATAGTCAACATATCAAATGGTAAATGAAAACAGCAATGTAAAAAGGTTTGAGAATATTGGGCTGTAGCTAGTTGGATGAGCAAAAGGTAGACTGGCTATAGAAGGAAATCCAGTTATTAAAATGCCCCTTTTCTTACTAAAATTCAGAAAATGGAAAATTAAAAATGGCATCAGAATGCCTTGATCCTCTGAGAGAGATAATGCTCATACCGGAGAGTTTAGGAATAAGGCCTCATACATACTATTTTCATTCTTATTGTTTAACTGCACCCAAATCCAATGAATAACACCCCCAAATGAATGAGCAGAATTGCAATGGAGTGAACAGAGGCAGAATTTCCTTAATTCTGCATGCATCTTCTTCAAATCGAACACTTTTCAACTTGAAAGGATTAAGTATGGTAATCCCTGCCAGCTGAAACTCTGAAGCAATGAGAAAATATCCCACAATGCAATGCGGTGTTGAAATTGATGGGTCTCTCTTAATCCTCCTCTCCCACCAGTGGACTGGAATGCTCAATCTATGTGTGTGTGTGTGAGTTGCCGCTGCCAGCTAAAGCAAGGCACGTTTGACCCAGGATCGGGCACTGTTTCCTTTTACCAAGTCAAGCTGGACAAAATTGAATAATGAAATCTCCTAGGGAACAATTATTGCTTTTTTAAGCAGTGAAAGACATGGACTGTCGAAATTATAGCCATTTTATCTGTTCCTCATTCTATACAGAAAGAACAGACATCCAATTTTATTTCTATTGTTACTCACACAGGTCCCCGATATTCTGTCACACTTGATGTGCTAAGAAAAGAAATCCAGGATGAGAAAATGCAGAGAAAAGGTTAGGGACGGGTTGATAAAAGCAGGCTGGATTCAGGATGGCTGAGACCTTTGAGGAAATGGCTTCAGCCCCTTCTTTAACTGCATTGTCAGCATAGGAATGGGTGAGGATCTTACTTCAGTTCCATTTTGATTTTACCAAGACTTTACCAAGACTCACAAAGTTCTCCCTATTCAGGACTAAAGGGCCATAAAATTTAAAAACAATGCACAGATATGTCATCCACCTGATGCCTGGACCATAAAACTCTGGATTTGACTCCCCATTCAACCATGTTGGTGCTTAACTGGGGTTGCCACCTCTTTTTTTCTGACCATATTCTAATAATTTTATACATAGCAGGAAATAGCTTTAGGAGGAAGCAGGAAATAGCTTTAGGAGATGTTTTCTGATACTTGCAATGAGAGTTTAAGCCCAGGCAGCTTCCTCTCTCTGTGACAAGGGCCACTGGATACTGGCAGAGGGTCTGTGTTCCATGCAAAAGGCCCAGGTTCACACTCCGCCATTTCTACACCAGGCTAGAAAAGTGTCATGGTCCCAGGATGTGGGCAACAGGAGATGAGACAAAGGCACTGGGACCAGAGCAGCAGAACTTGAGGTGAGACAGAGTCCCACAGCAAGGTTCAATGGCAAGTCTATCTGTAGTCACAGAGCAGGCTAGAGTCAGGAACCAGAAGTCTGTATCAGGACAGGGCATGGTCACAAACAAGGCAAAGGTAGAATACACAGCAAGACAGAATACATGGCAAAGCAAGATTCATGGAATGGCTTGGACAAGATGCAGGAGCTGAACGGAAGCTAGCAAGAAAACCTGCATTGCTCAGGCAACACAGCCAGGCAGGATACACAGCAAGGCAGAATATGTTGGGAACCAAATGCAGCAAAGACCAGGCAAGGTGCATGAACTGAACCACTGCACAGCCCACAAGAAGACCCATATTGCTAAGGTGAAACAGTGAGGCAGGATGCAGGTCAGGTAAGAAGCAGGCAGTACAGAAAACAGGAAGCCCTGTGCTGCTGGTGCCAGTTCTGGAGGGAAGTGCTTGCTCATATATAGATTTTCCCCCAAGACTTCCAGGTCATCTGGATGCTGAGAGTTACACCAGGGTCTGCAAATATGAAGGTGGGCTTCTGGCTCATACCATCAGGTGAAGCCCAGCACAGCCCAGGCCTGACAAGGAGGCTCCTATTCAAGTTCCTGAAGCACTGCTGCCAGCCCATGCTGGAAATACCAATTCACTGATTACGTTCCTAAATATACATACTTAGTAGTTGGAACACCTGCTCTCACAATGCCACAAGTACTTCTAGACCACAGTGGTTGATGCAGAAATGTTCAATAAATGCGTTTCTCAATGCTAATGTCGAATTTAATTAAGCCAAGGTCATTATCTATTCCTTGGGAACAAACAGAATGGGAAACACATTGAATGTATATGAGGTAATAAATCATAATGTCTGGTGAAGGAAGAAAGGAAAATAGAAGGCTTCTGTTTATTCATAGCATATTGGAAAATCTCAGCATATCAAATTTCCCCAAAAAGATATAGATTTTTTTTGATAGAGAAAGAAGGTAAAAAGTGAACCTAAGAAAAACACTATAAAATACACTCTCCCACTTTCCTCAGAGTTGTACATTTGCTACTGAAAATATTCAGGAGCGCTGCAAGTGTAGGTATAGTGTGGCTGAGATCTGCTTTCTACTCACTGGGTGTTGTTGGGCCAGGCAGTCATCTTCAGCCTCTCAGGATAAACAGGATAAATGGAGAAGTGGAAGACTGAGTGAGATTCCTTGGGAAACCCACCTCTAAGTGAACTTGCTTAAGGATGTGCTGCTTGTCCAACAAAGTCATTTTCCCTTGTAAAGCTGGCGGAGTTATTCATAACTTGTCTCTTTTCTAACCCTAGGAAATTCCTTATCATTACTTATTCCTTACTAATTTTCTTTATGTAGTTGGGTGCTGGGGCATTTTATCTCTGATTCAGATACTATGCCCCCGGGTGAGGTCTAAGTAAGAGTGTAATCCCATTAGGTAGAAGAAAAATCATACAATTTCCAGCCTTCCCTGGTATGGCTCCTAAAATAGCTGGCTGGGAAATGCTGCGGGGTATAAATCTTTTATCTAAATATGCACGGGATTTTGTTGGTTGCTGTTGTCGTTTACTTTATTCTAGATGACACAAGGGGCCTCCAAGCTGAAGCTCAGGCACACCACCCCACTAGGATCCCAATAGGGATTGCAGATGCTGTGCCTACTCTAGAGTAAACGTGTAAAACAACAGTGCTTCTGGGTACAGCTTTAAAGCAATGTCCATTCCGGCTGTGCACAAGAAAGGAGTGGAGAGGCAGCTGCAGGAACTGAAAATACGCCGAAATATCTTGATTGATCTGTAACTCCCCAGCACCAGACTAAACACCTGGCTGTGGAAGTAAAGCAGGTGTGAGATCTCCTGTGTTTGCACAGGGCACATCTCCCAAAAGGCTGCAGCACATCTGACCACTATGCACCAGATCTGAGCATCTAGCAATATTTGCTGTGCCTTGGGAAAAGGGGAAAGTATAGCAGTAGACAGCACATTTCAAAGCAATTGATTAGATCTGGGGATCTCTAATTGCAAGCCCTCAAGAGGAGGACTGGAAAAGATCCTAGAAATTTGCCACAGATCAAACAGTACTGGGTGTGTGAGACTATTAGTCTGATGAGGCTTGATGAGATGGCATATCACAAGCAATTCACCAATAGGATTCCTTAATCCACACCTTTTTAAAAATCCACAAATTAAAACAGTTATCTCATTGTAATATATTTATTGTTCTCTCCAAAGAAGAGGCTCAGAAAAAATGGAGATGAATCTTCAGCAATCTTTTGTAATACATTTTCTTTTTATTAGCTTTTCCTGCCAGGCAAAAATTTCTCAGTGATTGTTTTCTTTGTTTTTGACATGCATCTCTTTTGTATTACAATTTGAAAGAATAAAGAAGAAAAAAGCCAGAGGAATTAATTGAAATGTTTATTATAAAGACACCTTTGCCCATTCCTGGTCTAGATTTTTTTGAAAAAACGTTAATGACTTTCCCTCCAGTTAAATATTCTGTATATAAATAACTATTGTTTTGGACAATATGAATTTCCCCCACTCCCTTTCTGCATAAAGGTATTTTAAAATCAGCAAGCTCAAAGACTGATTTTTTTCTACTCTATATGGTGATTTGATACAAATGTAAAAAAATATAAACATTTTCTTTCTAATTTGATGTGTGGGGTTACGAGGAGACAATCCAACAGTGAAATGAATAAACGATCACAGGTAGAAATTATTAACCACAATATCATTACATTAAAACCTTTTCTTGAAAGGACACAGAATAAATAACTATGCATATTGTTCAATTCAGAGAATTATTATTGGACACATTTTTGTTGTTTGAAAAATGGCTTGAACTATCTGTTCCTTTTAGTACTGCTGTATCTTCAAACCCTTCTCTTCCCATTTTCTAAAAAATCTCTGAATGGCAAAAGACGAGAGCAGAAGAATTCATATCAGTTAAAATGGGATTGCACAGGTATTCTAGGATTCATGATTACCATTCTGTCCTTGAACTAGAAATCTGCACTCAGATTTTGGTTAATTGCTTAAACAAATTCAGTCCTGGCAGCAGTGGAGGGGGGGGCACTGAGGGGGCCTCCGCTGATACTCCACTGAGTGTAACTCATTCAGCAGAGGTTGGGTCTCTAATCTGCCCTTTGACTGGCTTGAATTGCCTCTGCCCTGCCTTGTGGATTAGGTTCATTCGGTCTTATCCAGTCCATTACAAACATCAGGCACTGATTTAGAACTTGAACAGCTTCGTTGCATTGAGATGGAAAGGAGAGAGAGATTTGGCAATAACACATTGGCAGCACTGACTCTCAGACTCCAGAAGATCTCTGCCAGCGGTTTTATATATATGTCAAACAGCACAGAAGACAAAACCCAGAGGGACACCCCAGGACAATGGTCACGGCATCAAACAGGAGTCCTCTAGCACCATCTTCTGAAACTGGTCTTTATGGAGGGACTAGAGCCATTGTAAAGCTGTGCCACCAAGCCTATCCCAGCCACATGGTCTAACCATGGTTTACAGTCTCAAAAGCCACTGAGAGGTCCATCAAAACCAACACGGAAACATTCTGGCTGCCAGATTCTTGCCACCAAAACAACCAAATCAGGTTCTGATTTAACCAAGCCTGACATCCATTTAAATAGATCTCAATTATCTACTACCTTTAGAACAGGGGTCTCAAACTCACGCCCCGCGGGCCATTTGCCGGGCCAGGCGGGGCACGGCGGAGTGGCCCTGTGGCCTTCAAAGCGCCAGCGGCGCCCGGGCCAGCCTCCGGGAGCGACGCGGGATGAGCAGCCCACCCCCACCGTGGTGCTGGAATACTTGACACGGCCCAGCCTCACCCAGACTCTACTTCCAGCGGCCCCCAGGTGAGTTGAGACCCCTGCTTTAGAAACACCAACTAAAGCAACAATGAAATGGAACACTGAAACATACCAAACACAGCCTGGAATGAATATGCCCTTAAAAGTCTCCTATAGGCGATCAAAGGGATGGGGGTATGAACCTAACAGGAGGAAAACATTCCAAAATTGTGGAAGCCTCCGAGACAAGGCCCTGGCTCTGGTCCCTGCTTATCTCATAGTTGTCCTTGGTAGACCAGTGAGCTAAGCCTCACAATCTGATCTTCAGAGTTAGGCAAGTTTGTTCAGATTCAGGTTGGATTTCAGATAATCTGTCCCAAACAAACATATGGTTTTTCTGGCTAGTACCAGCTAGTATTGGCCTGGAAACAAACAGGTAGCCAATGAAACTGGAAGAGAATGGGTGTAACATGATCTGAAGTTTCTAGTTGGAGTTTCTGGACTGTTTCCTGGGCAGCACCCTGTAAAATTCAGCACAGGAGGCTTACAGAAAAACAGAATGCATTGAGGTCAGTAGCTGGAAGAGCTCAAGCAGAAGGTGAGAACAATGGCTACCTTCCAGTATTGTTTTGTAGCCACTGGGATTTGAAGACATACTGCCTCTAATCTGTATGTAAAATATAGCCATTATCACTAGTAACCCTTGATATTGGATGATATTGATTGGTATTGATTATTTTCCATGAATTTGGCTCATTTTCTTTTAAAGACTTCTGAGTTGGTAGCCAACTTGTGGTAGCAAATATGACATTTTGTTCCTTAATTAAAATAGTTATAAGCTACCTGTATCTGGAGGTGAAAGAAAAGTCTGATACTGCAAAGATCTATACTCCAGAGGAACCTGAAAGGTAAGATCCATGAATCAAGGCAAGCTGAATGTGGTCGAACAAGAGATGACAAGACTGAACATCGACATCTTAGGAATCAGTGAACTAAAATGGACAGGAATGGGTGAATTTAATTCAGATGACCATCAGGTATACTACTGCAGGCAAGAATCCCTCAGAAGAAATGGAGTAGCCTTCATAGTCAATAAGAGGGTAGGAAAAGCAGTACTGGGATACAACCTCCAAAATGACAGAATGATCTCACTTCGAATCCAAGGAAATCCATTCCACATCACAATAGTCCAAGTCTATGCCCCAACCACTGGTGCTGAAGAGGCTGAAGTTGACCGGTTCTATGAAGGCCTACAACACCTTCTAGAATTAACTCCAAAAAATGATGTCCTTATCATCATGGGGGATTGGAATGCTAAAGTAGGAAGCCAAAAGATAACCGGAATAACAGGCAAGTTTGGCCTTGGAGTACAAAATGAAGCAGGGCACAGGCTGGTAGAATTTTGTCAAGAGAATACGATGGTCATAGCAAACACTCTTTTCCAACAACCCAAGAGACGAGTCTACACATGGACGTCACCAGACAGTCAACACAGAAATCAGATTGACTATGTGCTCTGCAGCCAAAGATGGAGAAGCTCTATACAGTCAGTAAAAACTAGACCAGGAGCTGACTGTGGCTCAGATCATGAGCTTCTTGTTGCAAAATTTAGACTTAAATTGAAGAAGATAGCATGATAAAGGACCAAAATGGCAGGGACCTAACAGAAGCAGAAGAGATTAAGAAGAGGTGGCAAGGTTACATAGAAGAACTATACAAGAAAGAGCTTAACATCCCTGATAACCACAATGGGGTGGTCACTGACCTCAAGCCGGACATCCTGGAATGTGGAGTCAAATGGGCCTTAGGAAATCCGAGCAGCAACAACGCTAGTGGAGGTGACAGTATTCCAGCTGAGCTATTCAAAATCTTAAAAGACGATGCAGTAAAAGTGCTACACTCACTATGCCAGCAAATTTGGAAAACTCAACAGTGGCCACAGGATTGGAAAAGGCCAGTTGATATTTCGATCCCAAAGAAGGGCAATGCCAAAGAATGTTCAAACTACCGCACCATTGCACTCATTTCACATGCCATCAAAGTTATGCTCAAAACCCTACAAGCTAGGCTCCTGCAGTATGTAGACTGTGAACTACCAGAAGTACAGGCAGGATTTCGAAGAGGGAGAGGAACTAGAGATCAAATTGCAAACATATGCTGGATCACAGAGAAAGCTAGGGAGTTCCAGAAAAACATCTACTTCTGCTTCATTGACTATGCTAAAGCCTTTGATTGTGTGGATCACAACAAACTGTGGCAAGTTCCTAAAGAGATGGGAGTACCAGACCATCTTATTTGTCTCTTGAGAAACCTATATGCGGGTCAAGAAGCAACAGTGAGAACTGGACACGGAATCACTGATTGCTTCAAAATTGAGAAAGGAATTTGGCAAGGCTGTATACTGTCGCTCTGTCTATTTAACTTACATGCAGAGCACATCATGAGAAAGGCGGAACTAGATGAATCACCAGTTGGAATTAAGATTGCTGGGAGAAATATCAACAACCTCAGATATGCAGATGATACCACTCTAATGGCAGAAAGTGAAGAGGAACTAAAGAGCCTCTTGATGCGGTTGAAGGAGGAGAGCGCAAAAGTTGGTTTGAAACTCTACAGTAAGAAAACTAAGATCATGGCATTCAGTCCTCTCACTTCCTGACAAATAAATGGGGAAGAAATGGAGGTAGTGACAGATTTTATTTTCCTGGGTTCCAAGATCACCACAGACGGGGACTGCAGCCAAGAAATTAAAAGACGCTTGCTCCTGGGGAGGAAAGCTATGGCAAATCTAGACAGCATACTAAAAAGCAGAGACATCACCCTGCCAACAAAAGTGCGTATAGTCAAGGCTATGGTTTTCCCAGTTGCAATGTATGGCTGTGAAAGCTGGACCATAAGGAAGGCTGAGCGCCAAAGGATTGAGGCCTTTGAATTGTGGTGCTGGAGGAGACTCCTGCGAGTCCCTTGGACCACAAGGCGATCAAACCGGTCAGTCCTAGAGGAGATCAACCCTGACTGCTCTTTAGAAGGCCAGATACTGAAGATGAAACTCAAATACTTTGGCCACCTAATGAGAAGGAAGGACTCTCTGGAGAAGAGTCTAATGCTGGGAACAATAGATGGCAAAAGAAGAAGGGGACAGCAGAGGATGAGGTGGCTAGATGGAGTCACTGAAGCAGTTGGTGTGAGCTTAGGTGGACTCCAGGGGATGGTGGAGGACAGGAAGGCCTGGAGAAATGTTGTCCATGGGGTCGCAATGGGTCGGACATGATTTCGGAACTAACAACAACAACCTTTCAGCACAAGGACCTCAAGGAGATGCACAGAAAACCAACTTCAAGGATACATCCCTGTGGAGTTGCTTCCCAATAGGTGGAAACCTGCCATCTTGGTGGCTTCTGAGAGGACCATGTTTGGTGCAGCGTAATGAGCAATGGACGCATTTTATTTATTTCTTCATTTATCTTTTACATTTCTATACTGCCCCTAGCCAGAAAGGTTCTTTGGGTGGTTTGCAGAGTTAAAACATATAAGCAAAGATAAAAATAACAGTATCACAATAAAAATAGTGACAACAACCAATAACCAACAATAATAAAAACAATCCCAAGACAACTAGTCAAATTAGTACACAGTACAGCAAGTTGTACTAGTCTAGTAAAACCTCATTAAAACTACAGTTTTAACTATTAAAATGCCTGGAAAATAAAACGGTTTTTACTTGGTACCAAAAAGAAAAAAGAATAAGGGCCAGGCAAACCTCACTGGGGAGCATACTCCAAAGATGGGTCCCACAACTGAGAAGGTCCTTGTCCAGATCATTACCCTCCGTATTTCTTGTGGGGAGGGGCTCGAGAAGGATCCCATAGGATGATCTTAAGGTCTGGGTAGCTTTTTCCCTTCTCTGTCTTCCTTTTAAGTTTTCCAGTAGACAGGCCTCTGTGCCCATCTAGAGGAATCACACTGGCAGGACTGGGGATGGTGCTGGAGAAGCAGAAGATACACCAGATCTCAGCTTCTCTCTCCTCTGTACCGCCAGCATGTTCCTTTCTTCTTTTCCTTCAAAGAGAAACACTCATTGAGCTTTCTGTAGTGGCTGACAGGAGAGGCAGGCCTGAATCTCCATGTAGGGACTTTTACCTCTGAAGTTATGACTGGTTTGCACAATAAAAATGTTTTGTGCATCAAACAAAATTACATGGCAAAACAAAATCATCAACAGAAGAGTCTCACCTCAAAAACTAATACTAGCCCTTTATTACAAAAAACAAAAAGAACCCTGTTGCTTAGATTAATATCCTAATCCTCTTTTTGTTCAAGGATAGGCTAGACATGCACATGGTAGGCGTGTCATGAGTGGAGCCGGCTAGGGAGAGGGGTCAGACTAGATAGCCCAGGAGGACCCTTTTGACTCGCTCAGTTCCTATGTTGCTATGTTTTTATAACTGTCCATTACTATACCATACGGTAGCAAGTTCTACAGTTTAACTTTGCCTTGTTCTGAATCTCAGACATTTAGCGTCATAGCAAGATTCTGAGTTTTAGTATTATGAGAGAAGGAAAAGTTTTCTTTACTTTCTTCACACTTTGTGTAATTGCCCGCACCTTCATCTCATCGCCCTGTGTTACTGTCTCCTCACTAGCTTCTGTATGCTTCCATGTCTCTGACAAAAGGCCAACAGGATTTGGCAGGCATCCAGCACTGAATAATATTCAACCAATATTTTTAAGCCTCATTTGTTGCAAAGTATGACAAGACAGAGGATGTCACACAAAGTCGATCAAGAAAGCCACCACAAGGGGACGAAAGTAAATGTGTAAAGTTGACAGTGGCATGTACACACACACACACACACACCCCTTGAGTGTGCGTTGCTATATTTTGTTCCTTGGCCCTAGCATTAAGCACAACCAGTTTAATGATACCTGCCATAGCAATTTTTAAGTGCTGCTACATAGCCTGAGAATTTGAGCTTGTCAGCTTACATGATACACTTTTCCCAATTTGGCAAAAATAGTGGATCATATGCTAAGGCTTCAAGAGAAGAGCTATACTGCTGAAGAGATAGACAAAATCCTGCCTAAAAAGGAAGATGATACAACATTTTGGAAAAATTAAAAAAACATTCTATCAAAACTCCAAATTTTGACATCCATATGTAACTTTTTATTAACCTTTAAAGAGTTTATGGTACAACCCTATGCAAATTTAGGGCAAAGCAAGAAGAGCACCAGCTGCTTGCAGTGGTGAGTGGAAGCTGCCTTTGGTGCACATCGTTCGTGCTCCTAGTCTTTGAAAGTAGCAAGAAAGGGTGTTGGCAGGGAAGGGATCCCCAGGAGGACTGTGGCAGTGACAAAGGGCTCACGTGCCCCCCTGCATGTCAGTCCTGACGTGCTTCCACCAGTCCTCATGCCAGCCATGTGCTGTGATGCAGCCAGGTTTGGGCCTTGGGCCAAGCATCTGACTTCCCGGCCCAGTTCCTGTCCCAGCCAAAGAAAGTGGCAAGTGATATGAGCAGTGGGAACACACTCCATCTTCTTTCTCAGGATAGGATGGCAAGCAGTTTGAATGAGCTGATAATGTGAACCCGCATCTGCGCAGAGGATGAGGTTGGAAAATCAGGAATGTGGAATGGGCTGTAAACCATGTGATGTGAGTTGCAGAGAACAGAACTGTGAACTGTGTGCTTGACAGCTTAAGCAGTACCTTTGGCTGACACCACGAGGACTGTGAGTCCAAGCTCTAAAATTACATAACTGCACCGCTGGCTATATGTTAAAGAAAAAGCAACATGCAAGGCCAAATTGCACAACAAGCACCATGTCTAATATGACTTGTCCACATTTCTCTTGAAATGTGTTATTCCAGGGGGGTTGTTGGTCTTTGTTAGATAGTTATTTTCAGCTATAGAAAAGATTTCTGGTTCTTTCACATTAGTTCTTTGACATTACTATTCTATTATCCTTATAATAACTGTGTAAAGGGTTTGTAAACCATCTGTGTCTGTTTTAAGTTCAGTCTAAATTCTGATCTTGTGCCAAAGGTCTGTGCTGCCAGTTTATTACGCTCTTTGTAATCAAGCTTTTGAAATATTATTTAGCACACTGAGAAATGATGTTAGAGCAGGGAAGAATGAGAGGGATGGGAGTCTCTCATTGAATCAGTGTCTTCCACCCCAATTAAACTACAGTTTCCAGATTACCCAGAGTGGTTTCACAAGTCGAAATGATTCACGACGAATCTTCTTCTTTTTATTTATTCTACTCTACATTAGACATGAAGGAGCAAGAGGTATGGAAAGCTGTGGCAAACTGTGCGCACAGAATGCCACTGCAAGTCTACAGCTTGACACAGTGCTCTGCATAAGAGTCTGAAATAAAAGATCAGAACAAGACCAGATGTGTCATCATTTCCAATTTGGAAACTATGCCAGGTAATTCGAAATTTGCAAATCCAAAGAAAAACTGAGAAGAGGATTTCACAGGTGTTGCTATCATGTCACTAATATTGATCTGCAAACAAATACAACAGAGCCATTGATCTAACTGAAGTCGATTGCAATGCGGCAACTCTATCTAAGATTGGATTCAATCATATTATTTCCTGAAAGTGCCATCAGAAGACTTTTGTGTTTAGGCTGGGTGTTGGTGGCCATTGTTCACCTAGGATCTGGGTCCATGCTTCCTCCTCTGAGTATAGACCTCATTCCCTATGGATTGGGGAACTCTGTGGCTTTTCCTTTTTAAAAGAATAATTGCTCCCTTCCTTTTTTTTAAGAATATAATATGCCCTTTCCTTGCATAGCCCATTTCCCATTTCCCTTGCCCTGAAAGGGATATAACAAGTTAGCCAACAAACCAACCAACCAACCAACCTACCTGTTCACTAACCATATATTTCATTTTTCATTATTGAGAAAGAATCTAAATCAGCTGCCACAGCCTTCGGTTTTATAACCAGAACTGCTGGGAAGGTAGGGGAAGAAGACCCCCCCCCCCCCGTTAGGCTTTACTGTAAGCATTGGAAGAGAAGTGGCGCAGCTCACGATGCAATCATACCCCAGCGGCCACTGTGAGGAGGGAAGGAAAAGGCAAGAAAGAAGAGCACAATAGCTTAATGGTGAACAAGAGTGACAGCTGGAGCAGACATTTATTATTAAAAGAAATAACTTCAAGGAGCAATTGTCGACCTACCTTTAACAAATAGTGCTAAGCAGACAGGAATCTTCTCTCGGCTGTATATTTTTGCCAGCAGTCAGTGTTGTATGCCTAGCAAATACACCAAAAGAAACAGCAAGGTGCATGTGTTGGATAGAAAAACAAACCTTCTGGCTTTGGTGCCTCAAAAGAGTTTTTATTAATAAGAGAAATCATGATAAGGAATTAGAAACTATCGCTTAGAGAGAGGATAGTTACAGACCTGGATGTAGTACAGAAATATATTCACTTTCAATTAATGTCAGTATAGATTTAATGCCCATGTGTACTCTATCTGACCAGCTGGTTTAGCAAATGCAGCAATCAGGTGCTGTTTGCACACACAAAGAGCAGAGACACATCTGGTATTATTAATACCCTGAAAATATTCTCTGTCTCAGTCATATTGCATAATTTTGATTCTCTGTGTGATTCTCTATGGTGAAACAGCTCTGGAAATCAGTATTGCACCAATGAAATAAAATACTTTCTTTCAAAAATTGGAATAGAATTTCTGAGAAAAACAGGGCGTACACTGGATATTAATTTTCCAATCTCCAACAAAATTGTGAAGTTGTAAGATCTCCCAGCCATGTACACCATGTGTGTGTGAGTGCTTGTTTCCTTTTCAAGTGGGGTTGAAATGGTCTCTACTTACAACCATTTGGCAATACATTGTGGGTAGAGGGAGGTGACAACTGGAAATAGGGATACGCTGTTGACCTGGGCAATCATGGCAGTCAGTGGCAGTCTTGGTGGCACTGAAATACATTCAGATACAAGACAATGGTTCTTGACCTTACTCTGAAAAGGCTTAGGGCTTTGATCATGCAATTAGTCTGACCGGGTGACACAAAATGACACCCAGAGTGTCACTTTTTGAAGGCAAGAATCACTGTCCTCCATCTCAATTCCATTGGTTGCGTAATGCCATAAAGCCAATTTGGAGTGAGGGCGCATTAGTGTACATAAGCTCCATGATATCATAAAGGCAATTTGGAATGAGGTAGAATTACCGTACATCAGCTCCACATAAAATACTATGCCAGAGGATTTTGGAGGCTGAGGAAAAGAAAAATCACAAACAAGCAAACCTATAGTTTATCATTTGCTTGGTAATGGCAAGATCATGATTCCAAAGCACTAAAAGTATCTCAGAGAATCCTGGAAACCTGTATTTTATTTTAGCCTCAGCTCAAAGGAATGCATAAATATAAGAAGAACCTTCCCACTGACATGCACAAAGTAAGAATGGATCTGTAGACCACTGGGTGGCGTTTATTCTTGTGCTATAGAATGTATAATCCTAAACTGTTAAATGAGCAAGGTACAACAAAAGATTCTGCATTGAAATATATCCTGGAAAGCAGCTGCAGGTTTAAAGTGCAATCCTATGCATTTTTAGATATAAATAATGCATACAACTTCCAGCATTTCCACCCAACACGCATAGGAGTTACAAGTATTTTTTCTGTTTATGATTACTTTGGCTATTCCCCACACACAGCCCTACCAGGCAAGTCAACAGTGAGCAATAGCATTCTATATCACATGTTTATGACACATTTTTTCCAGGATCTAGTCACAATTGTTGACCATGTTGTGACTATGTTGTTGCCATGGCAGTATGATAACCCATGGCCCTGTAGCATGATACCACTACCCCGCCCCCCAGGTGATTTGCAGAGGCCACCTATATTTAATGGCATCTGCTGAAGATGGATATCTAAGCTCACTGAAAACAGACTAATCCAGGATGCAATCAAGAGAAATAAAAATATCCTTTGAAACATCAGGAAGAGGCAGACAATGCCTGGAGGTAAGGTGCAGCATCTAGTAAAGAGATCTGTCCTGGAGAATGAAACCAGAAGGTCAGCATCTTTAGAGATCAGGTGTTTCATGGATGGAAACCTGGAGGTCAAAGAGATCTCTTCTCCTCATCCCTTGCAAATTATGACTTTCCTCAACAAAATGCTCAAAGTGAACTCAGTCTGAATCTTCTGGGCAATAGGATTCTACTAATTTTTAATAATGGAAAGCTACCTACCCTAATTGGGAGTTCCCCAACATTAAGCAAGAGGATATACGCCAGAAATGTGGTACAATTAATGTCAACTGTGGAAAGCCAGTCAGGCAATGACAACCTGAAGTTCTAGTGAGGCCACTGTTTCTTTTCCTAGTAACCAACTGAGTTAACACTGATCATAGCACCCCCCACATCCAAAAGACACAGGGGTCTAACCCGAGCAAGCCTACAGTGTTATATCCACAGTGGTCTGTCAAAATTTCATTTTAGAAATTAATGGTATGAAATGGGACTTCCTTGCAAACACTCTTAATTGGTACGAATTACTTTGCACTGTAAATGCTCAGTAGGATCTGATACCTGCAGACCTGGGCAAGCACCCATGACATCCTTCTGAGGAGATCCAGTTCCAATTATAATACACTTCAAATCAGCAGCAAACTTCTCTAAAACCTGGTCTAAAATGGGCCTGTTTCTGCCAAACCCTGAAAGTTAGAGAAAAAGTTACTTCCTTTCAATGTAGACTGATGATTCTAATCCTCTGTACAGTACCATGAAGACAGTTTTGGATGATGTCCTAAAATGTGAAGTTGCTAACCGTGGCTTGCAGTGATTGAAATCTTCCTGCATATCCTACTTTTGCTGCCATTAATCTTGATACCTTAAAAGTTAGTTCTGGCTGCATATAGAAAGGCAGAAAGATGTATTTTGTTGTAAGCCGCCCCGAGGCTTCGGCGAATGGGGCGGCATAAAAATGTTTTAATAAATAAATAAATAAATAAAATATTTTTAAGCTACATGCCAGTAAGCCCCATAAGCCTCCTGCCCCAAGCTTGGCCAACAATCAGGGATTCTAAGAGATGCAGTTCAAAACATCTGGCGGATACCACGCTGCTGACCCCTGCTATAAACAATGAGAGGCATAAGCTATTGTTGCAAATCAGGTTGTTTAAAATCATGTCAGTTTAGCGCCAGGCTTAATTATGGAAAATAACATCTAGTTGAGTGTATCTACCATAATTATAATCAATTAAAAAAGTAATTTCCATTTATTATGCTAGATTGTTGTAAATCACAGAACTAAATACAATGCTCATCCATATGATATGGGTGAGCTGTATGAAAAATTGCATAATCAAAAGAGAGTGTAAAACATAAACTTGATGAGTGTTTAAATGACGAGTTAAAGGTCTATGATGTACTGACATTTTAAAAGGCGAAATATTGTTAATATTCATGCATAGCTTTCAATTGTCCTTGACTGTAAGGCCTGTTCTGAACCCTTCTACCAAGTTATGCTTGCTACATTTCA
Source organism: Varanus komodoensis (assembly GCF_004798865.1). NCBI lineage: Eukaryota > Metazoa > Chordata > Lepidosauria > Squamata > Varanidae > Varanus > Varanus komodoensis. The sequence goes on from NW_025336480.1 coordinate 13,141,103, forward strand.
CATTATTTCATAATAATGCCTTTTTCACCCTCTTCCAGAACTGACATATACACACTTGATCAGATCTCAAATTTATTAAGATTTCAATTCATATCACATTGTAGGAGGTGAAATATTTTATCCCACTGTTGTAGTATTGTATTTTTAGGGCAGAGTCCTGTGGCCCCCTCACATCACCCAAAAAGTTGGAGTACTCTCCTATGATCTCAGAGTTGGCTAGGCCCCATCGTTGCCCTCCTGAAGCCAGTGCGGAAAGGAGGACACTGACTGTCACGCCTGGGCCTTCAGGGATTGGGGAAGGGATATACTAGTGGTGGGGAAGGAAGGAGTCTGGGGCCATGGAGTTCTGGCAATTCCATCTGGTGACTCGGCCTCCTTCCCTCCCTTCCCCAGTGTTACATCTCTCTCTAGTGCCAAGTCTAGTTGGCCAAAGAAATAAAATCAAACCAAATCTAACCTACGTTTTACCTGCAGCTTCACAGTCTCCTGAGGTATTGGAAATACTTATTGAGCTTACTGAGTTATTTTAACTGACGATCCATGTCTATAAATACCTGTTACTGGTTGAATAAGAAACATAGGCTGTAATGGAAAAATGTAACAGAAAATTGGAAGACCCTATTTGGTCCAAGCTATGAACTACTTTGGAATAGATATTTGTGATTTCTGCAGGCCTCAGATTATATCTCATTCAACAAAAATTTTATTCACATTCAGATAAACTTTGTATTAGAACAATCTTTGATATTTTCTGAGATGCATGTTCTTTTAAATTATCTACCTTTTCTCAAAAGTTAAAATTTGGTCAGCATAAATGGATTTTCCATGCCCTTTTGACAACCAAAATACAGATACTTTAACAATAGAAAATTAAAAGCTCACTTCCTGCAATCATGCAATTGATTGAAGAGTAATGATGTTTTCATAATTTGACTGGATGATATAGAAGCATATCCTCAAATTGACCTATACTGTGCACAAATATATTTGATATATATGCACTGATACTGTTATTTGGATAGTTGAATATCAGCAATTGTTAATTTTAGGTTAACTGCTATCCTGCTTCACTTCACAAAGAAGCAACTGTTCATGTCTATCAAATATTTGCTAGACTATAATATTCTAAAGCCAGCAACATATTTATTAGAATGCACAATCCAAAGTCTGTTTAAATTATTGAGCCAGGAACACCCAACCAGGCCTGGCTAAACCTCTCCTACTTATGCCCCAGGCAAGTTTGTAGATGATTGGTTTGCCCTATTCGCAACTGTAAAAATTAAAATTCACCATGGGCATGGAAAGCTAAAGGAAGAAACAGCAAATATTTCTGTAAATGCCTTCTTGAGCTGCAGCGTGTGTTCTCAGGAAGGAAGAAGTGGTCAGCATAATCTTGTCTTGAAAGTAATTTATATGATTGCTCGATTGCCATTCAAAGACTCTTCCCTGTGTGCAGGTGTGTGCTTGTGTTTTAAACCATATTTGCAATTCATGCAGAATAAAAGGCTACTACAATAGAACTTCCTAAAACAGTCAGGAATTGGCAGGACTGAAACTGAGGCAAATTCCAAGAAATTCTGTGGGACTTCACATAGTGTTAATATATGTTTACATCTTCAAATTATCCTTGAATTAAATTCTATCCTATGTTTCCCCAGTGCTGTATAGCAAACAGTTGCCTGGGATCAATCACCCTTCTCTTACTTCAGGGCCGTTAAACCAATGCCAGCCAGAAAGCACTTTAACTGCTTAATTGTAGCTCTCTATGCTTGAGTCTGTAACTCAACCTAAACATCTGCCCATCTCTGTAGTAGGCTAAACATCTGCCCATCTCCGGCTTAAGCCTACTGCAACAATCAAACAGACCAGTCAATGAACAAGGCAGTGACAGATGCATGAAGTCAAAGAAATTCCTTGAGAGTTCAATGGAAAAGGAAGGGAATCGCAGGCTCAAACATTCTAAACCACAACATAATCTGCATTTGAGCACCTGTGATTCAATGATGCACCACAATCCATGTGGACAACAAAATGGATGTGCAAACGCATTCACTGCTGTCAAGTATTAATCTTCTCTTTAGTGACACTCATTCATAGAAACTGCATCTAGTGGTGGTTCTACCAGGTTCGGGTAAGGCATTTTCCATGGCTTAAAAGATGGAACCTTTCTCATTTTGCATGGGACACTCAAGCAGATCACGGGTGGAATGACAGAGCCCCTGGTTTGTCCAACCCATCTATTCCAGTTTGAGAGGCTCACCAAAGATACTTTGCCAGAGCAACTGCCATCCCTGAAATACTTGAATCTAATTTCATGAATAATTGCATGTTCTGAATGGTTATATGAAATCCCTTTTCAAAAACCACACACACACTCACACACACACACTTGAGTTTGCACAGAAGTTGAATGAGTTGATTTCCCTGTTTAAGCAGTGATTTTAACAGCTATATCTGGGAGCTCAAAGCATTAATTTCCCCAAATGAATGTCTGCAACTTCCACTTTCTCTCCCATATATTGAGCAGATAAATGAATTCGCTTCTACTGTAATAATGGAGAAAATGACCTTATCCAGCAGAAATGCCTGGAGGATATTTGGTCATGTATGAAAGTGTTGCACATTCCTGCAGATTAATAAATACTTAGCTTCTATGGATTCACAACTCCTGTTGTTGATTATCCAATTTTTAATAGACATTAACACACTGTGCATAGGGCTTCAGACTTCCTGTTTGCTTACTTTTAAGTATTTGTTTCCCTCCGCCCCCGACTTAAAAAATGTAAGTTTGCCATACACAATGCTTTTGAAATATTCTCTGTGTGTTTGCTTTCATGCTTATTCATCTGTTCATTATTAATTATCTATTTTTGCCAAAAATGGTGCTCAAGGAAGGTAACAATGATAAAATACTGATTAAAAACAAAATCTTAATTCAAATATGAAATAAAAAACAATTAAACACATAAAAAGAATAATACTAAAAGAATTAGACATGAATGACTAATAAAAATAAAATGGACTAATAAAAATAAAATGGAAAATGTTGGCATTTTGATCAAGCAAATGATAGGAACCAGTTTTGTGATCCTACACATCTTCATGGACTCATATTTCTAAACATACACACAAAAACACATACTAATAGGTATGGATATAACTTAGGTCACAACTTTACTGGGGATCTATGTAACAATCAAACTTAACAGAATGAAGGTGGTCCCATAAATGCCGCTTCATTTTCCCTATCCAATGATTGATTGATCTAATTTCTATACCACCCTGCAGCCAAGTTCTCTCCTGAGAATTAAGGAGGCTATGCTACTTTCATTTCTTCCCAGACACCTTCCTTAACAGTGGATTGAAGGAGCTCAGCTAACACCAGCCTATTATAGTCAAGCTACCTGATGCTCACCAGGCCCACGAAATTATCTCAGCTAACTTCTAAGATGCTGCTGTTCCATGAACTCCATCAAGGCCATCCTCTCCTCCACAAAAACAAAACAAACACAACAAAAACAACCAACCTTCCTCCCATGTGTTTCTAAACCAAACTTACTGGAAGTAGCTCTAGTAGTCCTGTTTAAATCTCATTGCATCACATTCACCCTTCCCTACACATGAGTTTGGAGTGTAACAGACACTACAGACTAAGCAAAAGTGTGCTTGTTCGCTCTTGCTCTCTGCATTTGATTGTATGTATGAGTGCATGCCTGCATGTCTTACTGCCTGTCTCTAGATAGATGGAATCATCCCAAAATTTCTTTTCTGGTCCCTCTGAGGTCAATCAGTGAGAGCCAGGAGAACTAGTGAGGATGGATGCCACTCTGGCTGGCCACATGGTCTGAGCTTTAAATAGATCAAGGATACCGCCATGGCATGCTACCTAGGCCAGGTTGTTGTCTTTCATAAGGCTAGAGCAGACCAAGAACATTTAAAGCTTCAAGCTTAGCATTAAATCTGAGCCCATTACTATGCATACGGTTATTGCCAGCTGTCCAAGAAGAATGAAACAGAAATAATAATTATCTTTATTATACTTACATTGCATTTAAATCCCACCTTTTTTCTCCCGCAAGGAACCCAAGATGTCTTTCATAGTTCTCCTCCACTGTATTTTTATCTTCACAACAACAGCTCTTTGAGGTGGATTAAGCCACGAGGGACTGACCCAAAGGCACCCAGTCAGTTTCATGGCTGAGTGGAGACTAGAACTCCGACCTCCTGGGTCCCAGTCCAACAGACTAACCAGCACACTGACTCTCAGTCATGCTGTACTTGTTCATTCTTTTGAGCTGGAGTGAGTATTGTTTCACTGTGCACTGCTTGATCTGGCCAGAGAGAAGCTAAATGGCAGGTTGAGCAGAAAGTGCAAGGAGACCCAAGTGCAAGGAATGGATGCTGCATGTGCAGAGAGTCTATTACACAGAACGTACAACCCAGGAAACAGATTGTGGCAAATGGATGTGTCACGGCTCACTTACAGATGGGCATCGCATGGCCATACGACTCACCAAAACAGAGGGAGTGTATGATGAAAGGAAAAGTCAGAGCAGGAGGGTGACTAGCAGAACGCTTGCATATGCTAATCCATGCATATACACATCCATGCATATGCATGGATGTTAATTTAGAAACGGTTATTATAATTTGGTGTGGAAAACTGACCAGGTGACCTGTGTACCTGTCTGTCCAATCTGGTGTCCAGGACAACCATTCTTACTTTTAAAAAAAGTACAAAAACAAAACGAAGCTTTAAACTGGAATTGAACAGAACAGCCTTTCAACATAGGGCACTTTCAAAACAGAGGACAGCCCTCCCAGCAGCCTTTGCACGGGGAGTGGGGGGCAGTCTCTGTAAAAGAGGGCTTCTGTTTCTGACAGAAATAGCACAGGAACTATGATTCAATAAGACGATAAAAATATTGATTCTTTGTGAGATTTTCTTTTCAACTCTTCCAGCACTGCTGAAAGGATACAACCCAATTTTCTTCTCACTTCACTCATGTGACTCGGGAATGATTACTGAAGTCAGTACATTGATTATAATCAGTTGACAGTGCAGTTAGAGAATCATCTCATTTTTTAATTTTACCATGCTGCCAGGTATAAACCTGCTTTCTGGGGCTCAGTGAAGTACAAAGTGCTAGGATGGAGGTTTGGTTTTAAATATCTGGTGCCATTTCCTTTCTGTTCTCCTTGTTCTTTTTAATAGAACTTTCACATCACTATGATATTTCTGAACCATAAAAGGGGCTATAGCAGAAGGAAGAAATGAATTGCTGAAAGAAATATCCCCAAACTTGTGAAGGATGAAGCAACCTTGAAGATGCTTCAACTACGTTTTATACCAACTTGCTTGCCACTCACCATTTCTCCACTGCCAAAACTCTTATAGGATTCAGAAAAATAATTTCTGGGCATGAAGAGAGGACAACTAGGACCACTTACTGTGACCTGTACTTTACAACACGACAAAATGACAGTGGCAGTGACACTAACAATGCAGCAAAGGGTTCACGAATTATATAACACGACACAGAGAGAAACATGGGGCTTGGACCATGAATAGTACACACATAGTTTTTAGCTGTCGGGACCATTTTCTGTGGGAGACTTATATCTGTGGAGTATTTCATGAAAAGCCTACTCTTCTGCAAATATGGCATCCCACAGCGTGGTCTGTGCCTTCCACCCACCTGTCCATTGCTGGAAAACGATTGCCCGGTGCCGCACTCCATAACAATTCTTTCAGAAGATTATAAATATGCCCAGGATATGGGACATCCATTTCTTATTGATTACAGATACAATGAACATTAAATGGGAAAAAAACTTTTCCTGTATTAAGATTCAACACCTACTGTTTCTAAAAGATGCATCAGTGAATCGTGGCTATCTAATTTTGTAAGTAGAAGTATGTGGTAAATACCAGGTGGAGCTGACAAGCATATATTTAGGGACAACTCTACAATTATATCTATCGTGAAGAATTTTAAAGATAATGAAGAACAAATAATTCTATGAACTACAGAAAAACTAAAGAAAGAATATGCAATTATGTTGTACATAAACTAGCTATATACATGTTTATAACGAGATACTGCATAACTCAGATGGAGAAAAGACCGGAAATACAATGACTGAAAATATTGTTAGGCCAATATTGTCCTTCCAGATCAAAGCGAGCAGCTTTCCAGACCTAGAATTATATAATTTTGTAACTGTTTTCCAGAGATTTGCAGGAGATTTTTATACCCCCCGTCTTGGCAGGGGTAAGGTTACCAACATTGTTTTACCCTTTAAACTCAGACTTTATTGTTGTGATGTGCTGTCAAGTCATATTAGGGTACTGGTTTAAACCCATAAAGCCCCACATGGCTTGCGACCATCATACCTGATAGAATGCCTCTCCCAACCTCATTCTGCCCAGACCATAAAATCTGCATCTGGAGCCTTCCTCTGATTTCCACATCCAAGGGAGGCCTGGAAGGAAGCAACAAGGTAGGAGGCCTTTTCAGTGGTGCCCCCCCCCCCCCCCC
>NW_025336480.1:13147744-13158390 GCF_004798865.1 Varanus komodoensis
AGCAACAAGGTAGGAGGCCTTTTCAGTGGTGCCCCCCCCCCCCCCCCGCAGCAATTATGGAATGTTCTCCCTGCTGCTGACCACCTGGCACTCTCCTCGTTGCCTTTTCAATGTAACTGCTATGTATTCCCGAACATTTAATGGCATATGGTGGGTTCTGTCCATTGTTTAAATTAAGCCTAGTTTTACTGAAAATGTTGTAGCTGCATAAACTGTTTTCGTTTTTGTTTTTTTGGTATATTAGAATTTTAAATGGTTTTAAATCTCTATACAGGAATTTTAAATTTTGTGTTATTTGTATCTATATTTTATTGTATTTCTCTTTTGCATCTTTGAGCAATTGTTGTGAAATGCCAAGAGAGCTCCAGGTATTGAGTGAAATAGAAGTCATAGATGTTGTTGTCATCACCATAGTCTCTCAAACATGAGCCAACCCTCTGAATGAATGCACTCCAGAATGTCCAATCCTTGGCAGCTCTGCCCAGGCCTTGTAAAATCAGAGCTGCAGATTCCTTTGCGGAATCAATCTATCCTATAGTTGGTCTACCTCTTCTTCTGCCTTCAACTTTTCCTAGTTTTATTTTCCTCTCCAGTGCATCTTGCCTTCCCATAATGCACCTAAATACAACAGCTGCAGTTGTATCATCTATGCTAGCAGGGAAAATTCTGACATGATATGATGTAGGATTCACTTGTTCATCTTTCTGTTGGTCCAGGGTATTTGCAAAGCTCTCTTCCAGCTTCATGTCCAGATCATTTTCTTCCAGTCAACTTTCTTCACTGTCCAGTTTTCACACTCCTGCATAATCATTGGGATTATAATAGTATGGATGATCTTGGCCAGTGAAACACCTTTATACTTGATGATATTTTCTAGTACCTTCATTCCAACCCTTTGAAGTCTCAGTCTTCTTCACATTTCTTAACTGCAGTCTCCCTTTGAACTGATGATTGAGCCAAGGTACGTAAAATCTTTCACAATCTCAATTTGTTCATTGTTGATCTTAAAATCATATAATACTTCTGTAGTCATGATTTTTGTTTTCTTAAAGTTCACCTGCAGTCCTGGCATTGCGCTTATTCCTTCAGTTCCTTCAGGAATCATTCCAACATGCTGCTGCCTTCAGCCAGTAATATGGGATCATCAGCATATCTTAAGTTATTGATGTACCTTCCGCTAATGTTCACTTCTTTATCTGGTCCTAATCCAGCTTTCTGCATGATGTGTTCTGCATACAGATCAAACACATAGGGGAATAAAATATGCACCATCTGAAGTCTTTGCCTATAGGAAACTATACTATTTCTCCATATTCTATCCTAACTCATCCAGAGAGTAGTCATAAAAATATAATAAGCCCACAACCAACTTTCAACCAACTTTTTTGATTCTTGTTAGAGCGGGGGAGCACTAAACTCCCAATGGTGAGAGGTTATGCAATGGAGAGAACTGAGATGTAAAATGGGTTTAAACATGCCTTCCCTCCAAGCACCCTCTCCAGGAGAGACTGGTCAGGCTCCCTCCTTCTAAATGTTGTTGCAACAAGCAAGCCACACAGGCACACCAAACATGTAGTTCTGCCCACAGCAAGAGGGCTGCCAGTGCCAGCTGCAGAACCTTGGCCCTGGGCAAGGCTCCAGGGGTTTTCCTCCCTAACGAACGAGCCATCAAGATGGGACTTCATGCAGTGCCTCTCATTCCGTACGCAGGACAGACTCTGGGCAGGGCTTCTCAGTGGATGGTGGACAAGATCACAGCCTTACCTATTACGGATTAAGGGTGCACATGCAGGCACCCATCATCGCGTATGCTATCTGACTTCAAAGCAGAGCAGGGGAGTGCGGTAGAAAATTTCTGCTTGGACGAGGGCTATCCCATCAACATGTGAGGCACAGACATGGATAACCACTCCAGGTACAGCAGGGCAGGTTACGTGAGCACAGACAGTGGGTGTGCTGTGTTCCTTCTTCCATGGAGCATTTCTATTCCCACGTGTTGCATCGATAGCCTTTAGAGCCCAAATCAAAGTGTTTTTTTAAACAGGAGGTAGTTCCAGGACTTTTCCTTTATTTTACACATTTGAACCCTACCATTACTCTGTCATTTAACTCCAGGAAACACACCTGAGGTTCTCAGACTCAAACCTGCTTGGCTTTAGCAAAGTGTCTGCATCATGTGCCTCAGGTACAACACTGTTTTCATGCTTCTACTCTAACAGGACATTTTTCAGTGTGGAATATGACTATGCTTATCAGCTGAAGCCAATATACAAGGCCTGCTGGCCAGCCTTCCAACTCTTGTGATAGGTCCCTACACAGAAACAAAACAAATTCAAGATTATTTTTTTATTTTTAAAAATCAGCAATCCAATATTAATTCACACAGTAGTAAGTACTGCAATGAAAAGGTCCATTCTGTGTCAAGCACTAGTCACTTTGGCATTATCTAAACTATGCACATCATGGATAACTAGACATGCCAGTCATTCATGTTAGCTGTCTCTTGACCCAGAGATACATAGTTTTCCAAAGCTTCCATAACATTTAAAACCATGCAGTTCTTGCAGAAATGTTTAGTGTTGATCACACTACAGTATTAAATGTGATTGCATGTTGCAACTGCTCATGCTAACAAAGGAGACAAATAGCTATTGGAGTGTATCAATTTGGCTAGAGATGGTGGAACAGGTGGCCATATAAATGCTCATGTCCCAGCTATGAAGCTGGAAAATCATTCTGAACTCGGAGCAGAAGACCTGCACTCAGATTCACCTCCCTGCTTCCTTCATGTTCCGAGGAGTCACACTCAGCCAAATCAGCTGTCTGGTGTTTTGCAGGGTGGGCAGAGCATGCAGGCAACCTTTGATCTGTGTTACTTCTGCTCTGCTTGTAATCCTTTGAGTTCAGCATGTCACAGCTATCCAGATTGGATTTAACCTGTACTTTTTTATTTTGCAGTATTAAGTTTTGTTTGTCCTGAACTTTGAAATTCTTTTCTTTAAAGTTTGTATGAACATTCACACATGCTTTTGTATGCATCTCCCCTAATACTCTCATTTTGAATTTGGTTTCTATTTTATATAACTTTTAACATGATATTCACTTATATGAACTAAGCTCATGTTTCGCACTTTTCCTAGTATGCACATTTATGTACTCATTTTTTTCATTGCCTTGCACTTTGCAACAAAACTCTACGGGTGTGAATTTCAAAGAATTACTGAGTTTTCATACATGCATTGATTAAAATGGCAAACTGAGTACATTTTCACCAAATTGCAAACCAAACTAATTTCCTTCTATCCCAGGTTGATATTCATGAAAATTATATTCCTCAAGCATCTCTCCATTTTCCATAGCTCTTGTTTCACACACTACTCTGTGTATGAGTGGGTATTTCCTGCCAGCAGCCTCCACCCCACTGAAACCAGTCTGATAAGCAGAAAGCTTCACTTGGTAAAGGACAGCATATGCTTTCCAGCATGCACAAAGAGCTGCCTGATTTGCTCCATAATATACAGCACCTGATGGATAAATAAAACATATCAATAATAACTTAAATGAGGTGAAACCAATTGCTATAACTGCTTTGCACTGAATGCAGAAATGGACCGTGGTGTAGCAGGATTTGATTTTCCATGCATGTTGTTCCAGCTATTTTAATGAATGACAGAGCAACGTTATACCATTCAGGTGGCCAACATATGCCTTGATATCGTGAGCCAGAAATTGTTGGGTAGATAACTTTAGGAAGAGTGGATCACTGTGTGTGTGGACATTATGAAAACAGGGTTCTGACAACAGTTTTCCTAACCTGTGAATGATTAAATGCAATTGGATTGATAGCATAATCATAGAAATGAAGATGCCTGTTAGTTTCACAACACAGGGATTGAATCAGAATAAGGAAAATGGTGTCATAATTTTAGTAAGCATTTCAATTGAGATCACTAACTTGACTAACACATATTGAATAGCTGTATTTCTAGTGTGTATTTTGACTATTTTCAGTCTGCACTGGTTCCAATCATACATAATTTCTGGGCCTTCAAAATCCTATGTTCTATGGGTCAGTAGCTTGCACCATTCATTCAGAAATGTGACAGTCACATTCAATACCCCCAACTTGTCGTAAAGGACAGCATATAAATGTTTTAAATAAATAATCCCCCCCCCCAACTTGTCCTTCAGTGATCAGCCACAGTAAACCATGTGGCACCATCATGGGATTGGATCAGCCATGGCACTTTCAGATAAACCTACCTTGAATAGGGTGAGGCAGAGAGAGGGGAACAAAGAGAGAAGCAAAGGAAGGAGTCAAGTAGACACCATTGGCATTCCAAATGTTTCTAAATCCTATGTGCTAGCACAACCACGGATGTACTGTTTGTCAATTACTTCCTGCGCTGTTCTGTGGTCACTGCCACTTCTGAGATTACTCATCTCTGGCTGTGTGCGCCTCTTCATTGAACTGATCCTCTCATTGCCTAAATATAGAACACAACTATTTTTATTTTCCACTGAAAAAGAGGTGGCATGCTCATACCTGCTTGAAGAGGGGTGGGTCAAGAACATGATGAGAGAGGAGGGTTTGCCAGGCACCGTAGTCCCACCTAATTCTTTCCTCCCAAAGTTGCTCTGTGTCCTGGGAAGGAAGGTGCTATTGGCATCAATGGCAGCTTACCTCGGAGGATGAATAGCAGTTTTCAGCAGAAGTAGGAAGATTTCATTATGGGAAAGGGAGTTTCCTTTCAGTAGGGGAAAGAGCTAAACCTGTCTTATTGCACTCCTTGGTCCCACTCCTGATCGTTCCAAGCCAAAACTCCTAATTATAAGATAAACATGCTAAATACAGCCAGATGTGGAATTTATCATCCAATTTGCTCCAGAAGATGTTCCAGATACAGCACAGGAGATCATTCATTCCTAAGTCTTGCAGGAGACATGGCATTTCAATCAGTTGTTATTTATACTAGTGTAAATTACATTCCCCACTAGCTTAATCGTAAGCCAGAAAAGTACTTAGTTTGGAATATGAAAAAGAGAATTTGAATTAAAATGCACCACTTGTAATTTTGCTTTTCATGTTTGCAGTCAGTGGTATGCCCTGTTCCAACTAGTTTCAGTTCTCTACTATGCAAAACACAGGAGGGAATACAAAATCTAAATCAAGCAAACAAAAGTCAAACTCAGGTTTATTAAACAGACATGGATTTTCCAGAGAGAAGTCAGAACAGTAGCTAATCAAACACATCAGAAATCATTCAGCCAGAATTAAAACTTAGAAAGCAGCATCAGGGAGAAGTTCAAAGGTCCATAACACTAAGGTTCAGACTCAGAACAACATGATGTCATGCAGGAGAACCTAAAGAAACCCATTATTTTTGGCACAGACTTGTATTACCTGAGCCTTCTGAGTTACAGCTTAAATGCCTTGCTCCTGGGGATTTCTCTTCTGTTGACAAGTCCATCTTGGGAAGCAGATCTTTCTGAAAGGAGCCTTGCAGATTTACTGCTTACAGTCATGATGGGACTGTGGGGTCACTCACCCTCTGTCTCTAAAACAGGGTTTCCCTCTTTCTCCCAAGGGCACAGGCTCCCCCAGGTACTAATATGGATCCATCAATTGCAGCATCTACCTCTGGAAGTTCTAGTTGCTCAGAGGAGGTGGAGTCCTTCAGCAGAGGTGTGACATGGCCCTGTTTTGGACTAATAATTGGAAGTTGGATCCAGACGTATGCTGGATCTTGTGAAAATGGACTTCTCTGCTCTCTCTTTTCTATTGATTTCCTTTGAGCCTAGCAGAGATTATATGCTAAACATATAATCAGCAGGTCCTGTTGCATGGGGTGAGCTGTCATGTGCAGGAGGCTGGTGTCCATCAAAATCAGGCAGAAGAACCATCTGTCATTTGAGCCCGTCCTCTTCTGAAAGGCAGATCCTGGATCCAACCCAGGTAATATGGTACAGTATCTTATTATTATTCCTTTAGAAAGGGTATCAGTGGTACACATTGTATTTTCTTCTCCATTTTGGAATTATTTTTCTGTGTATTTATATGCATATACAGATTGCTTGTTTATGAATATGGAAAAAGCTACTTACTTTCCCATTCTTTTTGTCTTGTCATTCACAAGGATAGATGCATTAAGGATGACAAAAACAATCAATTGCAGATGCCCTCTGATCAACCGAATCCCCAAGGAACTCTTTCTGAAGGACAAGTCAAGGGAAACAGATATGGGCTATCATTAGGAAGAAAAAGAGCAAGAACAAACCTGGCATTCATTACCTTTAGTGCCATCAAAAGAGGATTTCTTTTAACTTTAAAATGTCTCATCACAATTTAGGAATGTTATGAATAACTATTGTTTTTATAGCTATGGGAGAAGAGCAGCGGTGGATAAATGTTCCAAATAAAGAAATAAGTTTCTGAAAAGTTACTGAAAACCAGGGTGAGGTCGAGAAATAGATTGAGCCTTTTTGTGATTTTAAATATATTTTGATTAAGTAATAACAATACATTGATAACAACAAAAATTAAAATGAGAGAGAAAAAACTTTGAACATAAAAGTGCACTCCTTTACCAGGACCTTGGACTACATGACAATTCACCTTCTTCTTCTCCTTTACTTCTTCTGCTATATGCTTACTCTCTTCCGGGACTACCTCCTCCCATTCAAAACTGCATTAAATTATAGGAAGGTTTGATACCCTTTCCTTTTATTGATACATCTTCAAAGAAGAAGCCCCAAATATCATTAAAATTGTTCTTTTTTGTTAACCTCTTTTTCATTTTAATATGACACATTAACTTGTCATTAAGAGATATATTTCTTTACATCATTCACTTAACTGGAAATCCTATTTTTCCTTCCAATTCTTTGTTATTATTAATCTTACAGCTGTTAATAAATCTGTTATTAATTCTTTAATATACCATTTTCATTTCTTTTCATAAAATATTGATAATAATGCAAGTCCAGGGTCTGCTTCAATATCTAAATTCAACATTTTGCTAATTTCCTTAAAATCAATGCTCCAAAATTACCTAATATTTTCACATTCTCACCACATATGGAAATAGGTACCCAATTTTTGACCACATCTCCAACATTTGGAGTACTTATTATCCCTATAATATAGTTTTACTGGTGCAAGCTACCATTTCCATAATAATTTGTAAAAAAAAATCCTTACTTCTAATTTACATGCTTTTTAGTATTTTCTTATCCCATATTTTTCCATTCTTCCTTATTTATATGCCTCCCTAAATCTTACGTTGGCATAAATCTTTCTCTATACTTATCCCAAATTTGTACAATATTTTTAAGAAAGGGGTTTTCTATCTTCTGTATAACCTTTTTGTCACCCTGGTTTTTTTTAAAAGGTTTAGAAGGGGATCTCTCAGTTGGTTGGTGTTCTAATTCTGCCCATATAATCTTTTCAAGTTGCAGTATAATGTCTAGTATCTATCTCATTTTATAATATAATTTAATATTCAGAATACCTGGTTCTCCCGTTCGTTGTGATTTATACCATCTTTTCTTGCCAATCTTTGCTTTCTTATCCCCATTACAAAATTTATTAATCATATTTTGCCAATCTTCCTCTTCTTTTCATAATATCTTAATTAGTAACATCCCAAATAAAAAAATAATAATCTTAGGTAAAATTTCCATTTTACACTGCTATTCTACCAAACCATGATGATCCTATTTTCCTAAATGGATGCATTTTGTCCTTTATTTCAGATTTCAATATATCAAAATTATTTTTAAACATTGTGGATTTTGAAATGTTTATATCAAGTATTTAATAATTTTATGAGTCTTAATGTAAAATTTGTTCTTTATTTCCCCCCTCCACCACCCTTTCTTCTTTATTGCAGTTAAACAGTATCACTTTAGATGCATCCCAATTAATCTGTAGACCTGTTACCTCTCCAAATTCTGCTAAATGAAATTTTAACCTGATCCTTAACTTTAGGTGGGTCCTTTATTGTTAACAATATATCATTGGAAAATAAACTAACCTTAATTTTATTCTTAAATCCAGTACCTGTTATATCACCAATTCTTACACTATTTACTAATAATTCTATAACTATAGCCAACAATATCAGGGAACGAGGGCATCCTTGGCCTAGGAATATTACATGATGGAGCCTGATTCTGCTGTATAACTTAGAATCACGCTGTATAACTTTGCTTCACATATTACTGGCTCCTGTTGAATCCCATGGTTTAAACTCACAGGACATCACTGGAGGTTTATAAGAAAAACTGTACTTTTGGAGAGCTCGCCCCCAGCTGCCAAATGTTCAATTTCAAGATACATTGAAGAACATCTATATCTGTGTTATGCAACAGCAACATTTCCTTCCAGAGTTAGTGACAAATCACACACACCACATGAGAGGGCCATTATATGATGAAGGACTATAGTTTCAGGTAATTGTGAGCAGTTTAGCCACAGGAACTAAAGAATTGTACAGGACACAGAGAAACATCAAACATGGGTTTGAAATGCCTGTCTGTTATAGCCATTGATTCCACCAATCATGCATGAAATGATCTAATCCTTTTCGGACTCATATCTGCAAATGGATTGCAAAATAGTTGTGGCAATTAATCTCACATTGTATTTGTGTGCAATAGTCTCCTGTTAGCTTGCTTACTTCAACTTGTTATTTATAAACAGTTCAAAAGGTGCAATAAATATAATCTGTCCACACATGCACACCCCACACGCCAAACTAGCTTTTGAACTATTTATAGTTAACAAGTTAAAGCACAGGAGAAAAATAATTTTTAGCATAATTCACAATGGCATTCAGTTTTCAATCACATTTTTCCTTTCTCCAGTCATTTGAGGACATAGACGACAAGGAAGAAGTGAGACAGAGGAATGGCTGGCGCTCAGACCATATCTACTGAGAAGTATAAATGCAGGAAGCCATCTACATCAGCTGACTGGGACTCAGAAAAGTGGACTTAAGTCTTTCCTCATTAATGGCTCCTATGAGAGAAGGAAGCCATTCCCAAGCCACCACCTTCCAATGTGCCACAACTCCAAGTGGCTAAATAGGTTAAGTCCCCTGTAATGTTCCATAACTCACCATAGGTCCCACAGCCCTGCACATTAAACCTTGGGAATCATCCATCACCCATAAATGTATTCCCATGTGCTTGCTTTCTCCATGCCTCACCTACTTTCCTGCACATAGCTACCAACAGGACATGAGCAAATAAATTTAAGATACTGAAACAAATTAACTTCAGTGCAGAGTAGGGAAAAATCCTTCCTTGGTCCCTAGCGCCAATCTGCAGAGTTTGCACTCAGATAGAGAGGTGGCTGAAGTCAGAAAGAGAAAGAAGGCTATGGGAAGCCCAGCCACTGGGGCTTGCATAGCCTCTTAAACTTGTCCCCAAACAGGATAGCCAGTGTGGTGTAGTGGTTGAGAACATGGCTCTGGGGCTCAAATGATCTGGGTTCTAGTCCCCACTTGGCCATAGAGCCAACTGGGTGACTTTGGGCCAGCCACAGACTCTCAGCCCAACATACCTCACAGGGTTCTTGTGGGAATCAGATTGAGAGCAGGAGGAGAACCACATAAGTTGCTTTGAGTCCATGGTATTGAAAAAATTGGGATATAAATCTAATAATTAAGTAAATAAATAATGTGTGGAGGGTACATGCACCCATGCAATGTCATGAGCTCTCCCCTTGCCTACACTGGGCCCATAATTTCAGTCCCTGTGCTAGGCAGAGTGGGCGCAGAGGAACAAAGATCCTTCCCGCAGGGGGAATAGAGCTTTCGTAATCCAAAGACTGAGCATCTTCCGCCTAAAAGAGTGTCGTCTTTGCACTCTAAGTCCAGCGATAAGAGAGATGAGGCTATTTCTAGAACAAAGTTGATAGCTCACAGCATCACAGGGTTTGTCATTCAAGAAGTATATGTCACACGATCAGCCAGCTATGAACAAGCTACTGTGAACTAAAAAGCTGTAGTGTGAAGCATAAAGGCAAGGTGACCCAAATAACGCTCTTTGGGATGGAAGAGAAAGTCTGACCTCTCATTCAGTAAGTCCTTACCTTGAATTGCAGGGAATATCTGCACATTTCTTTTCTATGGGACCAGCAAGCGTAGCAAACACTTCAGGTAGTTTCCAGGTGCAAAGAGTCGCAGCGGAGCGCTCTCCTCGCAATCACCTGGTATGGCTGTGTGCTTAGAACTGAGCCATTTACCAGATTTGCCTGAAATTTGGCAGGCTTTCTTCTCCCAAGAAGAAATGGGGAGGGGAATGTTGCTATTTATTCATTTCCAGCGATAGACAGTGGGAGGCACAAAGCTTCCAAATGAGGTGGCATCTGAATTGAACTGACATGGCTGAGTTGTTTTCCTAATTCCTGAATCAGTGTTTGAACTGAAACATCTTATATTAATCCATGTAATCTGGGCCCAGGGCATTTATGGATTTAAAGGTCAAATCTACCACAATTAACTGAGTCCAGAAATGGATTCCTTACACACAGTCTTTCAGTAAAAATTTATCAAACTATTTGCATCATTTCAAAAAACCTTTAATTTCGATATTATTATTATTATTATTATTATTATTATTATTATTATTATTATTAT
>NW_025336480.1:13158490-13324620 GCF_004798865.1 Varanus komodoensis
TTATTATTATTATTATTATTATTATTATAACATTTCTATGCCGCCCCTTGCCGAAGCCTCGGGGTGGCTTACAACACAAAATACATTGAAATACAATAGAACATAATAAATTACCATTAAATACAAAAATACAAAAAATACACTGAGTTTCGAACATAATAATATAAAATTAAAATTATCAGTATAAAATAAGTAAATAAATAAAATAGGAGGAGAAAAAAGAAGGAAGAAGAAAGTTGCCCTGGCCAGATCATATATTTTAACCATTAAAATGCATTTTCCTGTCTTCTCTTCATTAAAGATTAACACGATGGGAGATTCCCGGCTTAGCAACCATGCCTGTGAAAAAGATCTTGGTATCGGAATGGATCACAAGTCAACAGTGAGTCAGCTCTGTACTGAGGCTGGTTCAAAACTAAATGCAATGTTCGATTGTATGAACAGGAGTACCAAAATTGCAGGAAGCCATCATTCTAGCCAGACCTCACCTCACTACAGAGTCATGTTTTAGACAGCACACTTTGAGAAGGGTTCCGATCAACTGGAATGAGTTCAGTAAAAAGTCAGAATTTGTTTATTTATCAGT
The DNA here is from genome assembly GCF_004798865.1 of Varanus komodoensis. Lineage (NCBI taxonomy): Eukaryota > Metazoa > Chordata > Lepidosauria > Squamata > Varanidae > Varanus > Varanus komodoensis. The sequence goes on from NW_025336480.1 coordinate 13,159,077, forward strand.
TATTTTGATGAGTAAAGCAGGCTTGGTTGCTTGTGGGTAGTGGGTGAAATAAAGTGATCTGAGAAGAGATATACCCAAGGTACCCTTTAAACTTTCAGACCTCTAGCTATAAAATCACAGTGTTAGTGGCTCTTCCGTCTTCTTTTTCTTTTTCCTGATTACTTGAGGACAAACGATGAGAGCCAGTGTGGTGTAGTGGTTAAGAGCCTGGGACTGGGATTCAGATGATCTGGGTGCTAGTCCCCGCTCAGCCACAGAGCCAACTGGGTGACTTTGGACCAGTCACAGACTCTCAGCCCAACCTACCTCACAGGGTTGTTGTTGTGGGGATAAGATGGAGGAGGAGAATGATGTAAGCTGCCTTGAGCCCTTTGTAGGAAAAAGGCAGGATATAAATTGAAAAATAAATAAATAAATGCATACATACAATCAACCTGGCTAGAATAGAAACATTGCTGTGCCCACCACAGTGAGCTGGCATGGGGAGGGGCATTTTAGTCTATAACGCAGGCCTAATTTCTGATTTTCTTTATGTGTGCAGTTCAGCATGAGGCCTTTCAGTGTCTCTGGGCAGAAGTATCTGCCAGGCAATCAGGGCAAGAAAAATTCAATTGCTTTCCCCATTTAGTTTCTAATAGCTTGTCCCTCATAACAACCGATTAAAACATTTTCCCTTGATAGTTGATCAGGAAGGGAATGCTAAAAGTTAGGAACAATACTGAAAGGTGTTTAGCACAAATTTGTGTATTAGCACAAATTCCTCCCCCACCATAAAACAAACATGAAGAATGGTATACAAGTCAGAAATGGTGCAGAAAAAGAAACGGAAACCCATTCTGCTGCAGAATCTGCAAGTCAGAATCAAGGAAACCCAAACTTATTTGAATATGCTACTGGTTTTTCTGACATTCCTACCTCTGATTTATATCCTCAGACTCAACTTATGTGCGATAGCCCACAGTTTCATACTATGGAATCCAATAAACAAACACCTCAAATAGATGAAGTTTGCCATTCTAGGAGCAAAGGAAACCCCACCAGTGGCGAAGGGGTTTGTTGAAGAATTTTCTAATGTTGTAGCTTTAATAGTTTTGTGCTCAAATAAACTGCAAGCTAGTTTTAGTACTGTGCTAACATTTTACGTGTTTTAATTCTGTTAGCTGCCTTAGAAGACTTTTATGGAAGAAGGCTGGTTTATAAACTGACCAGTTATATGTGCCATCCACATTACAGCCCCCGCTGTTGGACAGACCAATCTTCAGCAGACCAAAGTTGACTGCATTTCTTTCCTTCACTTCCTTATAGGCTTGACACTGCCAGTCTGCTTATAGCTGGCCATAAATCCACAGATCAATAAAAAGACAACCTACCTTCAAAATCATAGAAATGAGGTATTAAAGTGACTGATAGCATTTTGGTATGACCTATCCCTTACCAAACAGTTCAGACACCAAAAATATAACTGCTACTCTAGAAACATTCCTTATCTAGTATGTCTGTAAATATATCTGTATGCTGACATTCCTAAAGAGGGTGGCTCAAGACTTACTGCCACTGCAGAGATGCTGTTGCTTCTCTGGAACACCAAAATATGGTAAGGTGAGAGAGAATAAATGCCCTTTTATTCAGACAACAGCAGAAAGCTATTAGGAAAACAGGTTCCCAGGATGAGGCAGCACACTTGCTTGCTGTAATACTAATTTCCTTCTGTGATTACATTAAATATGACAGCAGCAGCTGCATTTGCAAATAGGCGATGTGACTGAAGAGCAAATTAGGGAGCAAAGGAGAGCGCAGAAGACTAGAGAACAGTTCATTAGGCCCAAACCCATCATTTTTGCTCCCTGCAAAACAGACCACAATAAGCATTGTTACAGCAAAGAATTCTTTCCATCCTTAAATGGAAATATTGATTGTTTAAAGCCTTATTATCCTTGCATTTGTGTTATAATACCTTGCCCTCATTTAATGGATGAGTCTTAGCCATGCTTAGCCATACTTGGGATGAGCTTCTATGCAAACAAGGTGATTTACTTGGAAGGGCTGTGCAACTGAATTTCCAGCTGTGCGATCCTGCTATTGCAAATCATGTTTTGCTAGGAAGAATTAGGTTCTAACCTATCCAGCTGCAGTTATGTTTGTACTGGCAGTTTTGCAACCATAAAGTGGAAATGCTTGTTCAAGAGAAACATTTGGTAATGCTCCACTGTTGAATGACACCATCTGAGCTTGCAGACTATCATTGGACACCACCCCAAGTATACTATGCCTAAAGCAATCACTTTCTTATTACTAACAATGTAAAATCCTCACACAGTTTTGATTGATAAAGCTGACATCTTGAAAGCTAGCCTCATAGGGTTCAATGGATCTTACTGCCAATATGTATGCGTAGAATTAAAGTTTAATTCTGTGTGCATTCATTTAGAAGACAGCCCCATTAAATTCAGGATAATTCCTGAATAAGTGTGCACAGCTAAGTTTAATTCCTGAATAAATGTGCACAGGTAATCTTTGGGAAGATTTCATGACACAGGATGCAATGAATTAATAGTACAGTGGTACCTCGGTTCACAAACTTAACTTGTTCCACAATTCTGGTCGCAAACCGAATTGGTCACGAACCAAGTCAAATTTCCCATAAGGTTCAGTGTGAATAAGGTTACTCCGTTCTGAACCATATGTAATATTTTTTAACCACAAAATATGAAACAAAGTACAGTGCAGTAGAGTATGAAGAGAGAGAACACTAACCTTGCTTGAGGCGACTTCTGGCGTGGAGGAGAGGAAGGTGGGTGGGGAGGAAGTTCTTGTTTGGAGGGAGAGTCTGCGACCACGATCTCGACTAGAGGAAGCCGCGACCACATGTCAGAGCAGGGAAAGTGGCCACATTCATGTTCGTGCGAAAACTGTCACGGCCATCTTCCCCACACGGACACGATCATGGCCATCTTCCCTGCACGAAGACGATCACGGCAATCTTCCCCACATGAAAATGCTCTGACAGGTGGTATTCATGTTCATCACCCAGTGCGGAGTTTGCGAATGGAAGCAAAATTTTGTCGAACTTTCTGTTCGCGAACCAACTTGTTCCTGAACAGAAGCATTTGTGAACCAAGGTATTACTGTAATTAGCTTTTGACTCTCCACACTACAGTCAGAATTACTAATGTAAATATTTTATACTCATCTAAAATCCCCCAAGCTGGTGGCATCACTAGATCTTGTGGTGGCCAGATCTATAGTTTAACTGTGAAGCACTTCCTGTTTTCTTTCTTGGTGCTGCCACCATTTTGCTTCATTGAATGACTTCTTCTAAGCAAATTCAAGAAATCCAAACATATTCAACAGAAAGTCCATGCAAGTTCCCTCACACAGAGATCTGGATGACCAAAGCTCCCCACGTTGGTATCTCACTGAATGGTTCAAGTATGGATGAGATTCAGGACTGATCGTTGTCCAGTCCATTCCAGGAACCCACAATTGGAAGGCACATAAATCATAGCACATGGGATGGTGCAGTCTAATCAGAACATCATTCTTTTCGGCCTCCTTGGCAAACTATGCAGAGGCACAAACAGGCCCAAGCAGTGATGGATCCAGACATGAAGTGCATCTTGAAAAGATGAGATGTTCCTAGCAAAGCTCCTTGGACCGAGCAGCTGCTGTTCAAGCAGAGAGTGGCTACAGAAGCCTCCCCACCAAACCTTTAGTCCATCATGAACCCCCTTTGCCAGCCCAAATGTTTTTCACCAGTCCAAGGGTGAGGCTTCAACCTGATTCCTCAGCAAGCCAAGGTTCCCAGGAAGGCTGCCAGTCCTCACATCAGTGAAGGTGGAAAACTGCAGCATGATGGGGAAGGGGCCCCACTTTCACTCAGCTTCACCTGAGAAACCAACTCAGCCTCTCTCACAACAGGCTAGATGTTCCAGAGGGTTCTCCAGGCCTCATAATTTCTAACTGCAACTAACAGGCTCAGGCTAGTGCTGAGAATGGACCATTATGATTGTCATCACCACTTAATTTACACACCACGTTTCCATAAAAAGTACCTAAAGCAACTCACAGAAAAACAATACAAGAATTGGAAAGCATACCAGTACCTCAATTACAATAATACGTCTTTAAAAGAGACACAATCCAAACAGCCCATTCAACAAAAACTAACATTGTAACATCTCAGATTAATCATGAAATACACAAAATCAACCATTGCAAGGTAATGTCAACTATTTACAAGTAAACTGTAACAAGCAAATATACCAAAAACATCTTTTCCATGCCTTGAGGCATTAACAAACAAACAACCACCCTGAGTTTACAGAAAGCAGAGACATGATTGCTTACAGCTGATCTCTCTGAGGGTCCCCTCCCTCCTCCTGGTGCTGTTCTTGAGACTCCAACAGAGACAAGTGTGTGTGATTCTCTGCCCCTGGATGGCCCCACTGCTCTATAGCATACACATGTCCTACTATTAGTCATACAGAAGGCAATGCATCAGATCAATGGGAACTGGTATGTGCTATTAGTCAGTCAATCCCCAATGTCAGGAGCTATTTAAAAAAGAAAAGGTGTTAAGATATCAGTAGTAATGCTATTCATAGGCCTAAAGCACCATTTTTTTCAGGTTTTGCTTTACACATTGATATTCCTTTGCTCTTTTTTCTCAATTATTTTTACTGATACTACAGTTTCAAAACTAGCATTCTGTGTCAGGAACAGAACTTTTCCCTGAAGCAATAGGATCTCAGTTGCAGCCTACACTTGCATGTTGCTTTCTAGATAGGATCTGTCCTGAACTTAAGAAGAGCATGTAGCTTCAGAAGTACCTTCTGGACAAGCAGGGAAGCTGCCATTTCTCCCACAAGCAAGTATGTCTCAGATGGAGATTCTCATCTTCTCTGTACACTGATATGCTTCTGAGATCAGAAAGACCTGTAGAAGAAAGAGTTGGAGATGGCTTGTCTGTTCTCTATCTATTTCCATTGCCCACAGCCCCAGTATTTACTAAATGTATCAAATAATACCAAGTAGAGTACTTTTTAAACCTTTGATTTTGTGAGAACTTACCAAGTACAACTGATAATTACATAATAATAAAGGATTCCTTTCATGGAGCACTGTAAATGTTCAGCTAATACTAGACATTATAAATGCATTTTAAATCCTTGCACAATTGCTTATATGTCAATGTCCTGCTTTGTCAGCACAAAGAGTTAGAATGATGAGTGTGTTCAAGTTTTGATGTCACTCACTCATTCTGACAGTTCATTCTCTATAATATGTTGACTTCATGCTACATCTTGCAGTGATTTTCACCTTTCAGGCTCACATTTAGTTCTATAATTTGCACATAAGTAAACCCACAATCTAATCTTTCTAAGATATTGTCAGATTTGTGATGGTAAGCAATATCTCCAAATTCCAAGCAGCTGCCATTTTCAATTTTCTTTCTAGACACCTGCCCAGACCCGAAGGCCATCAACTGAAGTCCTTCTTCTTCAGGAGCCTGCTGTGAAGGATCTAAAGAGCGTGTCTATTGTTGGGAAAATTCTGATAAATCTTGGGGGAAAAAGATTGCTTATATGTGCCTTTGTGTTATGAAATCAAACCTTTACCTCTTTCTCACAAAGCAGCAGAATTCTAAGCCAGGTTACTGTTTAGCATTGCTGTTGCCTTAAGAAGATGGCATTCTTAGCTGTTCTGAGAAGCTGCTGGAGGCTAACACTATCAGTGGAGAAATACCAGTGTTCAGGCTGCTGAGACAAAGACATTCATTTGTTTCTGAATGGACCCATTTAATCATCTAGGTCAACAGAGGCAAGCCCCCCCCCCCCCACTGAATGTGGTTGTCAAACCAGTTTTCCTGCATGGTTCCTCAATCAAAACATTTGCATGTTTAAACAGACAGACCCGCTGACCTGAACTGTCAAGAATGTACTAGACTGACATATCAATAAAGCAATCAATAATATTTTCCATACTATTCTTACCAGTTTTTCTGATCAGTTTAGAACATTAAAGGTAAAGGTAATGGTTTCCCCGCGACGTTAAGTCCAGTCATGCCTGACTCTAGGGGGCGGTGCTCATCTCCGTTTCCCAGCCGAGGGAGCCAGCGTTTGTCTGCAGACAGTCTCCGTGGACATGTGGCCGGCGTGACTAAACACAGAAGTGCACAGAACTCTGTTACCTGCCCACCGAAGTGGTACCTTTTTATCTACTTGCATTTGCATGCTTTCGAACTGCAAGGTTGGCAGGAGCTGGGACGGAGCAACGGGAACTCACCCCATTGTGCAGATTCAAACCAGCGACCTTTCAATCTACCAGCCCAGTAGCACAGCGGTTTAAACCACTGCACCACCTGCATCTCTTTTAGAACATTATGTCATGCCTAACAACATCAAGGTGCTCTTGTACCAACATTGGCTGGAAACATAACACTCCGTATGGGTATATGTGACTAGCAGGTTATAAAAGTGTCTACATGGGCTGTGATTTTCTAGTTGAGTTTGCCTCTATCCAGTAATGCATTATCGTTAGTGACTGCAGGTACTGGGCCATCAATCAATAAAGCCACAGAGGTTCAAACATTTGATCTTCCCCACACATTCAACTGTTCATTCTTCGCAAATTGAAAGCTGAGATTCTGTCACTATCCAGGGAAGGGCCTTGTTTGGTCGTGGTGCCCTGGTTGTGGAACCAGCTCCCCAACACTGTAAACCTTTTGGCACCAGGCCAAAATCTTTTTATTTTCACAGTATTTTAATTGTTAAAATTTATAATTTATAGTTTGTTTATTTTATATAACACTGTGGCTATTTGTTTTGTTGAACCTGCTTTGACTCCATTAATTTTATATTAGATCATTTTTCTGCTTTTATATTTTTTCTTATTAATTTGATTTTTATTGGTTTTATCTGTGATGGTTGAATTCTGTATGATGTTTATCACATTTTAGGTTTTAATACGTTGTAAACCATCCTAATACATTGTAAAACAGAGTCATTGCCTAAACAGGAATGGTACAGAAATGTTTTAAATAATTAATTAAATAAATGCTAAACATGCTTAGAACAAAATTTATCCCCCAAATCTGCATAACAACAGGGTACTTTTGTACAACAGAAGCACTTCCTGACCGTTAGGACCCTGAGAGTATGTTAGGGGATGTTCGGCGTGGCTCACAACATCAAAAAAAGTCAACCATACATTAAAACCCCAATACAATAAACCCCCCAGTACCATAAAACCTTAATAAAACCTCAGTGCATTCTCAGCTAAAAAAAAAAAAAAACTAGTTAAATAAATAAATTAACAATTAAAATAAGTTTTAAATAAAAAGGTCTTTGCCTGGCGCCAAAAAGCAAATAATGACGGCGCCAGGCGGACCTCCCTGGGGAGCGCATTCCATAAATGGGGCGCCACTGCCGAGAAAGCCCTCCTCCAGGTACTCACCCTCCTGATGTCATTCACAGAGGGTTCCCAGAGGAGGGCATCTGCTGCTGACCTCAAGGGGCGTGGGGACATATATGGGAGCAAGCATTCCTTTAAGTATCCAGGTCCCAAGCCGTTCAGGGCTTTATAGGTCATAACCAACACCTTTTATATAACAATAAAATCTAACAATCTAACAAGTAAACCCACACCATTGTAAAACTTCACAGAGCCATGGATCAACATAAAGGGCATAAGAGCAATTCATAACCAGGTCCGGTTATACATCTGGTTCCCTTGCTTTCAAAGACATCTCTGCTTGTTGTAATGATGAAACCTAATTCAGTATGCATTGCTTTGGAAGGGAGGATTTCTCATTTCACTTTTTGTGCTCATCAGACTTCTTTCCTGCACTTAGCCCTGGCCTAGGAAGTAAATTGAAAAAATCCAAGTCTGCAAATGCTTGGGAATGCTACTAGGCCTGTTCTTAGCATTAAATTATTTTCCTGCTAAGTGCACAAAGTCCACAAGTTATGTGTGCAGAAACACATAACTTTGTGGGTGGCAAACAGCATATGTGCAAGCCAGTCCCTCTAGTTCCACCTGCTCTCTTCCTGCCAGACAGCCAGGCAAATGTTTGGTGCAAGCTGGGCTTAGGGCAGAGAGAAAGTGGGCCAGAGCCGAGGGAGCCAAACTGAAAAAAAATACGATGATTCCCACCTCCAGACTGGATCCCTCATACATAGCTACCTGGCTGCACATGGATTTTGAGGTTTCAATCACTGATTGTCATCATTAACTCCCAGCTGATTCGAAATGTGCAACAAAATACAAAGAGGGTTGGTATTTTGCCTACCTGGCTGAATAATATAAACCAGATGTAAATCTTAATGGATTTTGTGAACATTATAGCGAAACATTTGTGGATGCTGCTAAATGAAAGGAACTTCCAATACCTTTATTTTCCCAAAACATGAACTAAACATTATTGGGCACCAACCTACATAGGTGAGCCCAGGTAAATCCCATTGCTTAACTGAGCACTTGATTGTACCAGTTGCTTGTACAGGTATTTAAATCTAATAATATTAGAATATGTGAGCTGCAGATTATATAAACAGTTGAAAGTTAACTGTTTAATTTAGAGATGGCCAACATTAAATTCATTTTCAAATCTTCTGAACAGACAATAAAGCCCTAATTCTCGATATTGCTTGGGACTTCAAGTAAACCTGTCATTTATATTTTAAATGTGGGGAGAACCATCACTGGAAGCAGAGTATAGGATAATTGAGATTCCCAGAGCCAAGGGTAGAGACAGAGCTCTAACTTCAGTTATAAATTTTCCCCTCTCATGAGCAAAGCTGTTTAGAAAGAACTGCACTGGGTGACCTTCTGAGGATGGGAAATGAGCTTTGGGGTGGGGGATAAGAGAGGTATTTTGGCCGGCTGAAGAGGGGAGAGGACTGGTGCTGCCAAGGTATGATATGAAAACAGTGTTCCAGTCATCTTTCCTTCACCTCCAAAGCACCTCAGCTAGATGGGTAAAAAAGGTTCTCTGTTATACAGAATAGATGGTAAGAGAGGACAGAGATCAGAGGCTTACAACAGCCTTCAAGGTGCAAATGATAGAATTGCACCCTTCGCGGTTTATTATGGGTCTGGAGTTTCTGAGCTGCAATCTTTCCTCATATAATATATTTAAGAAAAAATCATATGAGTGATGCTGGAGTATAAAATCTACTGTACATACTTTTGCATTATAAATGATAAGTTTAACTATTTCAGCTAATGAAAATGTATCATAATTTAAGAAAATTATTGAAAAACATATCAAAACTGATTATATTCAAATATGTAAATGCATGTTTGCACTAGGGCATTAATCCTATGCTGGAAGTAAGATCATTTTAAGTGATTGACATAGCCTTGCAAGTAACCTGATGTTGTAAAAAAAAAAAAAGAATCAAAATAAGTCAAATGTTCGTTTGTTTGTTTATAACATTTCTATAGCATCCATCAGCCTGGACAGTTCCCTGGACAGTTTATAGCATACCAATAAACAATAACACATAAAATCACAAAATGAATACATCAGATAAAAGCAAACAGTAATCCCATAATACACCCACCAAACTCAGCACACCCAATAAATCATAACAAACCCAGCAAACCCGCAGCAACAGCAAGCAGGGTGTTCCAGAGGCATAGCAGTAAAAGGTAAACATGTAAGAGAAATACGATACAACCTAGATTTAAAGTTTTAACAATTAAAATATTGAGTAAATAAAAAGGTTTTTCCTTGGCCCTGGGAGGAATAAAGAGAGGGCTCCAAACATACCTCTTTAGGAATCTGATTCTATAACCTTCATGTTCCTTTCTTATGTGTTGACTGTCTTATCTGCCTATCCCAATGGGCTGAATCCTGATTTAGTTATGAAAACTTCAATTCCATTTTTCAGTGGGTCTATTCCAAGTATGACTGAATAGATCCAACTCAAAGAGGCTTGCAATGGCATGCGTTTGAAATCAAAGGGACACAATGGAACCATTAGGTACTGAATTCATATTATTTTAGTATGACCTAAGGACATCTAAAATTCCCTGGAATTTTTACTTAGATTAGTAACCAGTCAAAAGTTTTCCATTATCTAAGTTTATATAAGCCATGAAAACAATAGAAAATAACCATTACTAGAAGAATGCAACTATATTATGCAAATATAATATACATAATATATTTATGATGGCAAACAGTTTATATCTCCTTCAAAAAACAAATACTTCTTAGAGAAAATTCCATTGTGTAATTTTCTACTTTGAGAATTAATTGAATTCCAAGGACCCATGAAGATAATATTTGGGCAAAACTCCATTCATTCATTACCAACTAATCAGTTCAAATAGAGAGGAAAATGTTGTACAGCAAGATGTTTCAAGTATCTAATTGTTATTCATTCCTTCAGCATGGACTTAAATAAACTATTAATTCTAATTAATTTCTTGGGGTGATAATGATAGTGTAAAATGCACCCAAGAGAATTACAGTGGACAATAAAATGTAGCAAAGTAACAGTTAATAATGAGTTAGCAAAATGTGTGCAGAGATTTAAACAGATCAAATCTTTTTTTCATAGGCAAATAAAGATCATAGCAGTATATTGCTTCTAGTCCTCTACTAGGAATCAAGTAATTTCACTCTATTACTTATCCTTTTTCAGAAGTGACTGGGAGGGGAGTATGAAAAATTCAATTTCAGAACAGTGTGTGCTGCTGTGTTCCCCAGACTTCCGGCAGTGATAGGTCCCCCCCACCCCACCCCGCCCAAAAAATGAGGATACACTTCACTCCAATCACACCACATCATGCAAAAGCTAATTTCGCCATTTGAACTCCTGCTATAGGAAGAAGTGCTTCTTTTTGACTCTCTGAAGACCTAATGCACCTTTCTGTTGCCTGAATTAAAGAATCCTAAGATTATCAAGTTGGAGGCTTGGTGAAGTCTGATGAAAGAGTACTTGAATAGGCAAAGTTAAGACATGGAATTGCGGCAGAATTTCACCTGAAGTGACATTTCAAGACAAACTTTCTCTTTTTTTAAATAAATTTTATTATTTTCTCTACAATCTAACGTTAAAAACATCAATTAATTTATTTATTTAACTAGGTGTTTTTTTTAATTTTTAGCCGAGAATGCACTGAGGTTTTACTGAGGTTTTATTGAGGTTTTATGGTACTGGGGTTTTATTGTATTGGGGTTTTTATGTATGGTTAACTTTTTTTGATGTTATGAGCCGTCCCGAGGCTTATTGCGATGGGGCGGCATAGAAATGTTTTAAATAATAATAATAATAAAATTATTTAAGACATCAGACATACTGGGTAGACATCTTACTCTTTTTAACAATCAGTAGCCGTATTCAGTTCTACACATAGTCCCGTTTCTCTAACCAATAATAAAAAGAGTTCCAAGTTTAATAGAAATATGTATCCTCCTTCTCCTTCAGAGACAAGGTCAATCTGTCCATTTTCACGCAGTCCAAAATCTTTTTTAAGATCAACTCTTCAATAGGTGGCTCTTCACTCCTCCAGTGCTGAGCAAATGCAATCCAGCGAAAGACAAACTTTCATGTGTTGCTCAGTAGAAGTACCCAAGAAATTTCAAAGGAAACATAAACTAGTCTTGAGGAAACAAATCCATTGTTCAAGAGGTTCTATATATTTCTAAATCTATACCATGGATTTTTAAATCTTATTTTATCTTCCTCTCTCCTCCCCTAAAGCTCTCTGTACGGTGCTCCTGTAATTTATTCAGTGACATGAGGTTACCAAAGTTTCCCATGCAGAGGAGGGCCAGCAAATACATACCAGCTTCATGTCCCTTGCTTTCCATCCTTCACAGTGGGACATTGTATGGTTTTTCCCCCCTACACATCTAAACAGAAGTACATCTATACATCCAACAGCTAGGTGAATTATTTGGCACACTTCTTGTATTCCAGTGATCAGGATAAACAGAGAAGGGCTCTGTCTTCCCACAGCTATTATCTTGCCATAGATTAAAATGAAATAGGTTCTGGGGAGGGTGGGGGGGGGGAAGTAGCAATCAGTGTTAAATTAACTGTCACTTTAATGGTGCATCATTCCTAGAAAAAAGAGTACAGAGCACCAAAGCCACAAACAATCTGTTTCTGAAATGGCAATTTTCTTTCATTATGAGAAAAAGCTGAATGTATTTGCTGCCTGTCCAATTTGACTAGTCTGTAGAAGGGAAGAGATCAAAGAAAAGGAATCAATAGCACTTCATTTAATTTCCCAGATAAATATGGCACTTCGCACAGAGATGCAAGAAAACAAGGAAGGAAAATGGGTGAAGGTGAGGAATTCCAATCAATTTCAAGACAAAGGTCATTACATGTGCAAGAGTAAACAGAACTGGTTTGCTGGAGAAAGGATGCACAGCGGCTGAACAATGTTTAGCTTAAATCCTTTTAAGAGTCATGAGGCACAGCCCATAATGCCAGCTGGAGCTTAAAGACTTAAGTAATTGATTGCTTTGTATTCAGACTAGATCTGGAAACTTCTTTCCTTCGGCTTTGTAGTTCTCTTCCTCTTTGTCAAAAAGTAAATGATATATTTAAGTAGGTAGTGTGCTCACCCACTGATGTTTCTATCTAGCCAACATTTAAAAAGCAAAAAACCTTGAAAACTTCCATGGAATAAAAAAAAGGAAGGGAGTTCAAGAGGGAAGGAACATTCTGTACATTGTGGCCCAAGGGGAAGCAGGGACAGAGAAGGAGCCATTTACAAGTCACCAAAGGTGTCCTGAATTAAGAGGATAAAAGAAGGTGCTAGTTTGCATAAACTTTGCACATCCTAATGTATAAGTCTAAATGAACATTTAGATATTATTACTGTAATTTAAACAGGTAGCACAATACAATAAATATTAGATCACTCCTGCTAAAAGCAACATACCAGCAGAAAAAAATAAATCCACCAAAAGATGCCATATACCATTGAAAAGAGAGAACAGGACTCATTTTGCCTGATACTCAAGAGTTGACCTGGGTAAATATGCTTAGAAGGAAAGTTGCATAATTTGGTTGTGTCCACAGAAAATGCTATTTCTCCTCTTTGTCGGCACTTGGAAAGAGGCCTCTGGAGATCGTAGTTGACTAGTAAGTTCATGTAAGAGAAATGAGTCCTATTGAGTTTAATAGAGCCATTCTAGAGTCTATAGACTGTGAACTTAAACTGAACCCCTGGTATTTGGCAGCTTGTTTTATTATAGAAAATGCTATCTGGCATTTATTTGTACCAGAGAATGTCTCAGAACTTTAAAAGAAAGTTGGTTAAAAGTCAAAGCTTGAGCTGAGTGAAGACCTGTTTAGTAAATCCGCTGGTTTACCTAGTTGCTCATGTGGTTAGCTATACAATTGAATAAGTAATGTGAGATCATAAAACACTATTTAAATTGTACCCACAAATAAACTAGAAACAGACATAGATTGAAAGGTAAACAGATTTTTTTCCAATGATGACTCCCTCTCAGAATATTTGTTTAACTGCCGGACACCAACCAAGAAGTCCCTCCTGATTACAATTTTGCTTTGGCTGTTACACCTCGTGTGAATCTCGTGGAGAAACTGCAGCCTTAGGGGCAGAAAAATTCCATGCAGGATTAGCCCCTAGGTGAACAGGCAGTTGCGATAACCAATAATTCATGGACAGGTTCAGCCAAGCTGAGACATTTTGTTGAAGATTTATGGTTAAATCTGCCAGTGTAAGTTCTGCAGCAGCAGTTTAAGCAAGCAAAAGAACGAAAAAGCAAGGGGAGTTTCAGCTTGATCTCCAGAAGAGGCCTGGAGATTTAGGAGCAGGTAAGAATTAAGCAGGGTCTGGAAGTCAAGACTACAGAAATGTATGGAGTTGCCATCAGCGCACAAGACTTTGTTTTGTAGACCAGGCTCATAGGTGTCGACTTGTGGTCCAGGATACAGGAGCAAGACAAGGGTCCAGGAGAGAAGCTTGCAGTTTGCAAATCAGAGTTTTCACCCAGATGTTAGAAGGTTCTTGGCTGGGGACCTGCTACAGCTGGCACTTTTGCCAGTTGATAGTATGCTTGTGGATCCCTTCATAAAAATCACTATTAAGAGAACTCAGCAAGTATAATCTATTTTGTGAACCTTTACATTTCTCTTTCTCTCCCTCTCCCTCTCTGCTTCCCTTGAAGCACCTTCATTATTGATACCTGGGTGAACATGAGACCTTTCCATGTCTTTTTATGTACCCCACTGCATATTTCATAAGTTTAAATTGAAACATGCACAACATCTCCAAGCCATTTTAATCACTTTCTACACTGGACTGAGTCATCTACCTTAACACAGGCATTCTGTGATATTTTTCAAGTGGGCGAAAACATTACAGGGAGTTATTCTGTCTCGAGGCAAAAAACTCACAGACAGGTCAGATTTTCCATTTAATTCTTGGTACATATTTGTATTTCACAGATGTTGAAGCCTGTGCTGATTGTACATGTGGAATTGTTCTACTGATATGAGGTCAAAGTGAGTGCAAATCCAGAGACAGTACAAGCAAAATCTGATTATGAAGGGATGTGATGAAGCAACTTGCATCCCTAGTATCTAACATTACATATTCTGAGTTGCATGTGTACAGGAAATGTCATCACAGACAACTCATTCTTGCAGGTGGAAATGAGTTCACCAGATTTTAATATGTGCCATTCTTACTCTGAAGTATCTAGCACTGGTTTGCAATGTATTGATTCTCCAGCCTTGAAAACACTCTGGATATTTGTTCTGAGGGTTAGAAGCCTCTTGGTCTACATGGGAAAAGGCATGGCTCAGCAGTGTAGCACAGGTCTTGCATAGCGAAGGTCCCGGGTCTGATGCCCTGCATTTCCAAGTATGGCTGGAAAGGGATCCCATCTGGAACCCTGCATGGACCCTCCCAGTCAATATAAATAATGGTGAGTTAAATGGATGAGTAGCCAGAATCCATACCAAGCAGCATTCTGAGTTCCCAGCTTACTATGAAATTAGTTGCAGCTACGGGAGACAACAGCATGTAAGGCAGAAGTGGGGAAGGATGGACAAAGTAAACAAGGTAATGACTGAAACAAACCTGGGAGCTGTGTAGAATCGGACATAGGTGGCAATGCCAGCCTGCAAATTAATATATTGTGGCATTATAGCAGAATGGTAAAGCCAAATATCAGGAAAATGAAACTGTGGGAGCAGCTGCATGAAAAGCTTTTAAGAGAGGGCTATATGTTTGCAAAGCAGGTTATAGTGGACTGCAGCTGGGCCTTGAGACCCCTGGATCAGTAGCAAATTGCAGAATTGTACAGCTATCATGTTAAAAGTAGCCCAGGACCAACCCACTGGCCTGGATCATAAGTTCATCCTGGAACCGTGCCTTGGGCCCCTCCTCAGTCAGAGGCATGGCAGGCGTGCCTTACAAAGTCCTGAGGTGCCCTTCAAGGGAGGTCAATCCCTGCTTACCATTCAGCATGCACTGAAAACTTAGCTAACCCAAGGAGCTTCTGAGGTGCCTTTTCATTATTTCCAATGATGTCATGCTGAGGTTGTTCCTTAAACTCTTCAAATGGATGTGATAACATTTTAAAAGCCATTCTTATTTTGTTTTGTGCAATTTCTTGCGGGTTTTGAGATTTGTTTCTTTAAAAATAGGAAATGGGGGAGGGAGTTGTCCACAAATGAATAAATAAAGCCAGATGTTTCTAAGAATGTTCACATGGTCTCATATCACACTGTCAGATCGTATCAGGGCAGTTAGGCATGGTATCTTGTAATAAGGTAAGCCGTTCTTGCTTCAGGGTTGGAAAAGTGACTTTGACGAGCAACATCAATAGAATACACTGTGATCTCCTTCTGATTCTCCTGAGGATATACAGTATAATTCTGGGAAAACTATTTGTTTTGAAGACATTCAACTCCAAGAAAGCAATTTAACCCCAAGTCACATCTAATGACTGTCTAACACAGATGATGTTTCATACTTGGCTGTGAGAGCATGTTGGATTAAAACTTCTCCACTGAATCCTTGCACTTGAGGATAAACTGTTTTCCAGTTAATCAGTTCAGGGAAAAACATAATTATATGGATAATTTGAGATGAAGTACCACAACATTAAAAATGCTGTTGTTGCAATACAGTTGCCAGCCTTTGACCACACATAAGTAGGTATCTCAGAAGATATTCCAGTTAGTAAGTCAGGGCCCGATTCAAAGTTTTAATGATAATATTTAAAGACCTGAATGGCCTGGGGCCAGGTTATGTAAAGGAACATCTCTTCCTAAGTGTGCCTACTTGGATCCTAAGATTATCGACATCCCCATTCTGTACTTTTCCCTGAATCCTTAACAAATATTTTACCCGGTTTTCACCAAAAGCCACATGGTGGCTTTGGAGGGTGAAAATGGAGAGGCTCCCAAGAGGTGCTCTACATTTTGGAGCCATGTTTGGCTGTCGGACTGAAGCCCAGGTTGCATGTAATGTGTTTGGTACACGCTGCAAAGTAGCAGTGCTCCCCTAAGGACACAGGTGGTCAGCAAAGAGACTCAGCACAGAAGGACTCCACAAAGTGGTGTCCTTGGCCAGTCATTTCCAAGGGCAGGCGACTCCCGGGGACTGAGGAGACTGGCTTGGCTTCACTTGCAGTGTCCGTGGACCTGCTGCACCAGGCCTTGCATTCTCAGCAGGTTGCCTGCAGGTGTCAGGTCTCCACAGATACACAGCAAATATTTTTAAGTATAACTAGGTGTTGTATCTGTTTATTGCCTGAGCAGCCTGGATTTTCAAAATGTTTGTTGTCTTTAGTTTTCATTTCCACAGCTAGATTTACCTTCCAGATTAATTCAATCCATTCGCAGATACCTTCTTCAAAGTTCACTTCAAACATCTTCCGACGTAAACCATTGCTTTAAAAACCTGATGCCACAATTAGTCAAGTAGCTCCTTAAGATATAAACTATTTCTCACATTGTTTCATGCTACAGTATTTTTTTCCTAATACACATTAGCATGTCCTCCTTTCTGCTCTCTGTGTGAGCATCTCTTTAGATGAACAGCTGAATGCTAAAAATATTCCTAGACTATATAATGTTCTGTGCACAGGAAGAGTTGCATGACTGAATGCTCCCTTTCACCAAGACCCCAGGATCAGACTTGGATTTGAGAGGTGTTGAAGTCTCAGAGAGTGCTGCCGTCTAACACTAACCCTAGATGGCTGCACTGCCCCAGTGAACAGAAACTCCCTTTGCTACATGAGGAGGTCATTCTGCCTTCCCCTCTGAGGACTCTGTCCCAGAAATGCCAGCAGAGCCACCCTCCTTCCTGCAGCACTGAAAGCAACCACTCCTGAGGCAGGCGAGGTCCATCTTACTCAAAGAAGCTTCTCCCAGCAGAGACAGAGTTAGCCACTCAGACTGAGCTGAAGCTAAATTCAGGTCTCAGTCTGGAGTTGTCTTTTACAAAGCAACCATTCAGTGGTTGTTTCCAATGACTCAATTCTGATTTGTTAACCTTGTATTGGCACTGACACACTGTTCTACAAGTTGAACCAACTTGCTCACTTCTATCTCTAAGATGAGCCTCAGTTTGCATTTAGAAAGTGTAATGCTATACTTTAAAAAATTAGACCCAAGATGCTATTTGTCTAGAAGTTGCCCTCTTGCTGGTTGGAGGAGTAACCTTTAAACTCCGCAGAGGACATACTTCTCATCACCCTGTTCGGTAGAAGGCACTTTATGTGCTCATTTCCCAATGAAATATTCAAATTGGCCAAGAAAAACAAAAACACACCTGAGTCTTCAGTTTGACCTCCACATCCTGCATTCCAAAATCCAGACGTTGACAATGAGCAGCCAGATGGAGTTTTATAGTACAACACCAGCATGTGTACTCACAACCACAGAGTGCCATAGAGTTCAGAGTGCCAGAGCCGTTGAATGAGAAATCTTGGCCATAAGAATTTGGAATTCCCACAGCACACTTCTAAATAATCAGGCCTGTTGCTTTCTGAAAGATATTTTTTCCTTCCTGCTGGAGTCTTTGGCATGGGCACATACCAGACCGGAAGAGGCTTCATACTGCAACTGGAATACTGTATGTGGCCATTTACCATGTTGTTGATATACATGCAAGATAATATAAAAATGGTGGCAGCTGTGCCAATCTTGTGACTTTGCCTATTCAGGGCACAGCTTATTCCATTAATCCCACCATAACTCTTTAGGATAGCAGACCGAGTTGTGACAGTGCAAATCTGCTTGTGCAGGGGGACTACGGCTAATACAGCAGGACTTCTTCCCATCTGCAGCTCCCTGCATGCCTCCCAGATCTGCTCCTGCAGATCCGTCAGACTTGGGAAGCAGATTTGGGAGGCACAAAGGGCTAGAGGAGAAAAGGAAATCAGTTTAATTTTCCTTAACTGGAAGAACAACATCTAAGTGCTAGAGCAGTTGAATGAGAAATCTTGGCCATAAGAATTTGGAATTCCCATACCTCACTTCTTGATAATTGGATCTGTTGCTTTCTGAATATTAAGATCCAACCCCTTAATATTTTCAATAACATTTTTTGACATTGTGTTCTGGCTAAAAAGTAATCTCCTTTCCATTTAGAAAGCATATTTTCTCAGTGTTATAAGTCTGTGCTCCATAAATTTCCCAGAGCTATCGCTAATTACTCAGAAGTCCTCAGCTAATTCCTTCATTGTTATTTTAGTTGCATTAAATTTCCAGACTTCCCACCATATTTCATTTCCCCTACTGCATTAAAATAATAATTGTACTTTCCCTGAGTTCAAAGCCACCTGCTTTACCTTTGTTGGCCTGGGACCTTGGAGAACTCCTCTTTGTTTTCAAAGGAGAGCTGCTTTTTAAATTATCGTCTTGGAAAGACTATTAAATACAAATTATCACAACAGGAGAGTCTGACTGTACTCTTGTCTGAACTATCCAAAGCTCTTTCCTTCACAAGTCTGACTTCCCTTTTGAAAGAGAAGGAAATGAATTCCATCTCCTCCAACACCTCTCTCTGGTTATCATGTAGCACTGCCCATCTTATGCTCAGAGTAAGCACGCTGGCAAATGTTCCCACAGTTCGGCTGTCACCTTAAGGAACAGCAGAAGCTGCCTCAGACCAGTGGTCCAGGAAAGCAAATCGTCTTCACTGAATAGCAGTGGCTCTGTTTTAGGCAGGGACACCTCACAGTTCTTCCAGGAGAGGATGGAGACTGAATTTGCCATGCACAGTGTGTGCCGAGGAGCAGAGCTGGAGCCCTGAACGCAGCCTTTCCCTGGCGTGCTGGGCTACAAGCCTCTGTTGAAATTGAAATTCATGCCTAGGCACCCTGCATATTAAGTGGGTTAAAGGTGCTGCCCTGATGTAATACGCAAAGTCCCAGAATCCCAGATATATGCAATTGCTTCCCTGACTGCCAATTCACCACCCATGGGGGCCCTGTCAGGAACTCCATTACCTTTATGTGTCCTGGCAGTTGGAAGCTTCCATTTCACAAGTTCATAGGGTGTAGGATGTGGTGTGGGGGTGGGGGTTCATCTGTCCAGTTGGGTGACATTAAACCTGTCCTGGATGGGGTTGCATTCCCCCTAAAGGATATGATTCATAGTTTGAGGTGCTCCTGGACCCTGAACAGGAGGATTAGGTGGCCTGGAGCACCTTCCATCAGCTTAAGTTAATTTATCAACCATGACCCTACCTGGACAGACAGAGACTTGCAACAGTGACCCACGCTCTGGTAACCCCTCACTTGGATTATAGCAATGCGCTCTTGATGGTGCTGCCTTTGAAGATGGTCCAGAAACTTCAATTGGTTCAGAACAGGGCGAGGTTGCTGATGGGGACTGACCAATATGAATGCATTACATAAGTCCTCTTCCGACTCCACTGGTTACCAGTTGAAGTCCAGGCCCAATTCAAAGTGCTTACATTAAGTGAGGTTGCCATCTGAGGTTCTTCTCAGAGAGCCACTTTTAAGGTAAATAAAGGAGAGGAAGGGGCTTTTTGGTAGCAGCACCCCAATTATGAAATCAACGCCCCAAGGAGGTGTGCCTGACACCCACTCCTTATTCCTTCCAACACCAAGTAAAAGCCTTTTCATTCACCCAATATTTTAACAGTTACAATTTTAATTTAAAAAAATCTACTTTGTCTACATTTCATGTTGCTGTATTTTACCACTACTTGGATTAATTTAAGCATTATTATTGTGGGTTCATTGTGGGTCTATTGTTGCTATTCTAGTGTTGTATTTATACTGATGAATTATTTACCTTTGACATGAATGTATTGTTTTTATTTGTGAACTTCGATCATGTTAACCACCCAGAGAGTCTGGCAGTATAGAAAATAGATAGATAAATGTGTTCTCTATGCCCCCAAAACAGACAAACATTTGTGCAACATGCATGGATCTCACAGTGGGGCCATGTGGAAGCTTAGGGCACTGTGCTGAAGTGTTCAAGGGCCTCAAACCAATCACAATCCCTCACACATGCAAAGATTTAATCCCCCCCCCCAAGTTGCCTTGTCTTGCTTTATATTTGTAATTGTTTTAATAATCAGCATACAAGGAGAAACTTTGTTTTAAGGCTTTTCCATTCCAGATTGGAGTTAACTCTGGAATCTTTAATAAAGGCTTTGCCTGTTGTTTGGGTTCCTGATTGCTCATCCTAAAGCCTCACTTTTGGATGTTTGACAATGTGTTTGATCCTGCTGTCAACAGCACCGAGAAGATTACTGCATTTGGAGTCTGTGTCAAAAAGCCTCTGGAGCAGGACTGCCGTGTGTTTCCAACTAATCATGACCCAGTGCAGCCCTCTGGGTTCCCCTTGCTTTGAAATAATCCCCAATTGACTTTATCTCTTCCTCTGAAAAAGAGTATAAATCAGCTCATGCTTTTCTCTGTCATGCCCCCCCCCCCCCCGTACCAAAGTCAGCGGAGCTCCTTTTGCACAAAGCATCCCAAGTCCCTTCTCCTTAAGTCACAAAACATCATTTCCTGCCCCTTTTCCTAGTCTACATGCAGTGTGAGATCTACCACGTGCACATGATGCCTCTGCACATCTCTGTGTTTGCCAGAAGCACAGTATACATGCCAGTTCACATCCCCATAAGAACCTGTGGCAACATGGCACAGCCTAAGATGCTAAGTGAGCAGATAGGACACAAACAAAGCAATCAGGGAAACTCCCTCGGGCTCATAAGCGCTTCCCTCTCTCCAAAGGGCTTTTTGGATTATGGCCAAGGTTTCATAATAATTATCTTGCAGCCTTCAACAGCATGGAGGCAAAATTCAAATGGAAAAGAAGAAATCCACACGAATTGTAGGTTAAGATTTCACAACTGTGCTTCTGCCTGCTGAAAACAAATAAAACTTGCATGCTGCACTGAATGATATTCTTACTTCTTTCAAGTGTCTGAATGAATTTCAGAGTCACATGCATTTTGAAAAGCATGTTAAAGCAAACCTCTTCTTGCTCGCCTCAGATAATTGCTGAATATTAGTAGCTGAGCTATTTTCCAGATGGATTGAATTGTCAACTGTGGTTAACACAAGTGAAAGGACACATGGAAACAAAAAGATATGATTTGTAGCACAAATTTCTGCCAAATGTAAGAACTCCACGTTGCAGAGTTTTATGCTTCA
This sequence comes from Varanus komodoensis, assembly GCF_004798865.1. Lineage (NCBI taxonomy): Eukaryota > Metazoa > Chordata > Lepidosauria > Squamata > Varanidae > Varanus > Varanus komodoensis. The sequence goes on from NW_025336480.1 coordinate 13,180,738, forward strand.
GTAAATCCAGAAGTTCTTGTGACTTATCTACAAGAAGGACAGGGAATATAAAAAGCAACATGAATCCCTTCTACTTTGTAGGTGCAAAGAATGTATAAAATATTATGTAACATTAATACTGAGCATATCCACCCACTGTTAATCCTTGTCAATTCACTATGATTGTTAAGCTCATAGTATATTATTAACTGTACTGGTGTATCTTGCCATGGTCTGAGAAGAAATTGCTGGCCATTTTCCAGGAACATTTTCACCAGTGCCAAAATAGCCTTCATTGGGGGATGGGGATTGAGGACAGTTTTCCCAAAAATGTGACTTGCCTTGTTGAGATTTCTCACATTCTCAATTGCCCCTCATCACCTCCCTTTATGCAATTATAAAATCAGATCTATCTATATCATTTTACGACTTTGTGCTCTGCACAACATGATCTCACAAGGTATGGCAACATCCATACGGCTAACCTAGCAAAGACAAAACACCCAATGGGATAATGGGTCCAAGGGCATTGGCAACAGAGAAATCAGCATTATTTAATAGGATCTTTAAAAGGGAGTGTTCACATATACTGCATAGGTTGGGAAGAAATGCTCACTCTGCTAAAAACACTCCATTCAACAGCACAATACCCTGCTACTCTTTCTCATTAATTCAATAGAACTAAAAAAACTGGCTGAAACTAGTGCTCAGATTATAGGGTGGTGCAGGGAGAAGTAGCCCAAACCTTTATGAAGTTCACAAGAGCAACACAAGGTCCCCTTTCTACCTAAAAGACGTCTCATAAACCTTTCAAAGGACTATAGCAATGCCCATCATGTAAGCTAAGGGTTGAAGACGCCAGTGGCTCCCTCTAACACAAGCATTGGCCAGGATGGTACTCAAATAAGTGTGAGAGGGATGAATTACATGAGCAGCACATTCAGGACTTGACCATTGGTTTATCTAACATTCATAATCATGTGTAAGTTTTGACAATAAAGTTGGTTACACAGTATGATATGAATAGCAAGGAACATCAGATAGGATTAAGCAGGAGGTTTCCAATAAATAACTGAAGTGCCTAATCCTGGAAGCTAAGTAGGGTCAGGCCTGGTTAGAATCTGGATGGGTGACTTCAGTGTATGATTCCATGGTGAATGTTGTAAACTGCCCAAAGAATTTTTGCTATGGCCAGTATAGAAATGGAATAATAATAATTGACAGTGATATGTGCATTGGTTACTTCCCGATTGGATTTCTGTAACGCGCTCTACATGGGGCTGCCCTTGAAGACAGTCCGGATACTTCAGATGGTGCAAAATAGAGCAGCTAGGTTGCTGACGGGGACTGGGCATTATTCTTACATAACCCCAGTCCTCTACCAGCTTCACTGGTTCCCCATCAAAGTTCGGGCTCAATTCAAGGTGCTGGTTATCACCTATAAAGCCCTTAATGGCTTGGGACCTGGATACCTAAAGGAATGCCTGCTTCCATATTTGCCCTCCCGCCCCCTGAAATTGGCAGCAGGGCTCTCCTCTGGGAGCCCTCCATAAGAAACATCAGGAAGCAAAGTACCCGGAGGAGGGCTTTCTCTGCAGTGACGCCCCACCTATGGAATTCGCTCCCCAGAGAGGTCCACCTGGAGCCATCGTTATTTGTTTTTCAGCGCCAGGCCAAGTCCTTTTTATTTAAACAATATTTTAACAACTTTTAATATTATCTATAGATTTTAATTTGCAGCCAGGGTGAATCTGGATTTTATGTGAACTATTTGTACAATTGTTTATTTATTGTATGGAAGCCGTCCCGAGGCTCATGCGAATGGGACAGCATACAAAAATTCTAAATAAAAAAATAAATAATAATAAATAACAATAAGTTCACTTTATAGGGTTGGAAGTAAGTTCCATTCAACACAATAGATCTTCTATCCGTGGGGAAATGTGCCCACGATTGCCCCTGCTTTTGCATATGGCCAGGTGGGGCCTTCTCTATATTATTCCTAACTCCAGACTACTCTTCTAAGAGGGCTTAATTTATACTTATATCCTTTACAATACATATCATCCTTGGCTTCTGTCTGACTAGGGTAAATATCCAGAGGAACATGTATGTCCTCACCAGTTCCCTTCTGCAAGTGATCATTTCCACCAATTCTGTTGTATAAGTGAAACCCACCATTTATCCAAGAGATTTATTGCTTCATAGAGAAAGCCCCACAATGAGTTTCCAGACCATTTCAAGGTCAGTGAAGCTCCCTTATGTGAGCTCCCTCCTGCTGATCTGCCCAGTTCCACAAACAATCATTTCTGGTCATTTAGGGTTGCCCCACCAGCTGGCCATCATGGCTGCACAAGCAGCAAGGTTGCACAGCATAGGTGGAGGGCAAAGGAATGGGTGGGCAGGAGCACCCTGTTGAATGCTGACCTAGATTCATATGATTGCTGGGTTTCATGTATTTGGTACAGGGACCAGGCTCTCCGAAGCTTGTTTAATTTTTGTTATAATTATATGTTTCAAATGTTATACTGAGATTTACTTTATCTGGATAGGCAGGATATTAATTGCTTGATTGATATATGGATTGATAATTTCAGCACACAAGTTATGCACCCTACAGTATGATTGACCGGCATGAGTTGCTAACATCGTCACCTCATTTTCTTAACATCTGAATGGGATATTTATTTGTCCAGCAGTTCAATTTTTTTCAGTCTGAGCATGTCTGTTAGAAAACCAATGTGACTTGATAGCACTTAGAAATCTGCAGATCCAGTACTTGCATTTTATAAATTGCTTTCTGCCAAGTGCTTCAATTTAATTCAGATTCTTGATAACCAATCTGATAGACTAGACAACATTTTAAAAGAAAATGCATGTGAAGAAAATAGCAGTCTCATTCCTAGCTTTCACAAATAGGTATGTTAAGGTTCAATTTGCCCGTCATGTGTTAGCTGGTTTTGTCTCCTACAAATACAACCCTTCTATAATACATAAAAATGTTTTATGGATTGTAAGCACAAATCATTTGCCTCCAATGTGATCATTAATTGTATGCTCTTTAAAGATTTTTTTTATTTGTTGTGTTCTCTCTTTCTGTAGTATTAGAAAATGAAAATTACCTCATTTTAATATTAATCACATCGAGCTAAGTAAGGCTAAAATCATTGAATAAGAATGATCTCTCTAAAAAAGATTTTTCATGAAGGAGGAAAAGTAAGACTGATCACAGACTCTGGTGTTTTCTTGACTTGATGTTCATGCCTGAAGTGGGATGCACAGCTCCAGCCTGGGGTTCTTGCAAGTCAATGGCAGCACAGCAATTCCAGCATGGATGAGTTCTGTGGGTGATAGAAGACCCTGAGGACCTGGAATCATAGAATGGGAAGGGGTATGTATGCTAGCCTTGTCCTCTACACCCTTTTGTGTTCAAGGCCTCACTCACTGAACCTCTCACCTTTCCATATGAAACAGAAAGGCCTGAAGGAACAGCCTACACATGTTCACATGTACAGCAGCAGAGCTCTTCACATGATTCAGGACCTGCTTTATCAGGGCCCTTGATCACATGGCGAGTTCTACAGGTGTACAAGAGAACTCAGCAGAATGCCTCTTCACACTTCCTTATGGGAAGGTCAGAGGGAGAGCCAAAGTATGTGGCCCCCTCTACTCCAGGTTAAGCCATCGTGCATTCAGAAGAAGGCCTGAACAAGGCTTTCTGTTCCCAAGTAATGTAGGGATTGATTCTTAGTTTGCAAAACTCTAAGAGCCAGAATAGTGAATCAAGGATTCTAAGCGCCAGAATACGCTGAATCAAGGATATTTTTTAAAAGGATTCATTTTGAAAAGGACATGATGTTTCCTGGATATATTAATGCTTAGAAGTCCATCCCATGATTCCTAGGAGTTCTACCATGCAATGGTTCCAAGCAAAGGTCACCTAGGAGCCAGGTTCTTTCCCTCCCTCTCTCTTTCCACAAACCAGAAAAGGAGAGCCCTTAATAAACACTCATTTGCTGTAATAAACCAGTTTGTTTGGAATGTTTTTCTGGATTCCAGACAAATCTCATAGATTTGCCAACTTGACAAACCTGATCTACAGAGCTCTGCATCGGCAGAGAATGGGTACGAACAGCTACCTTGCTTCCCAAATTTCTTCTGAGAAACCCTTACTTTGGTCCAGGCCATTCTTTCTGTTATAGATCCATAGAGCACAGCAATCAGATGCTTCTGATCTATATCATTGCCCACAAGTTCATTATTTTCTCAATTATGGCTGAGGATCCCAGAGGCATAAAATTATTGTCAAGCATTTCCTACCATTATTGCTCTAATAGGACTTGAGATGATGAATTCTTCCTGTGACCAAATAGGTGTGACTGATAAAGTGTATTTTAGGACACACGCATCTTCAGCCCTTTCCAATATTCTTGATCTAAGATCTTACATTAAACACACACACACACACACACACACACACACACAGAGAGAGAGAGAGAGAGAGAGAGAGAGAGAGAGAGGGCTGCCCCAGCCATGGTTGTTCATTTAGTAAAGGAAAATAAATGTTTTCAAGTCTCATATTAGAGCGAGTATGCTAGGAAGTGATGCATTTGGAATATCCATTTGGGTAGAACACAGTGTGACTGTGATTACTAAGTGCCCCTTTTAGAGAGTCCCTTGCTTTGTTGATGGGAAGCCTGTTGAATGGCATTATTACCACAGCATTTTCCCTCCGTTGTACATGCTGAGCTGCTTTAATAGAGTTGAATTACTATCATTACTGCCTGTTAAGTTAGGCTTGCTTATTTAGTGTGCCACAATATCAGGTGCATGTTTAAAAACTAAATGTATAAGGCATTCTAAAATGTACAGTCTGGAGGCAAGCAGTTACAACAATAATTTTCATTTAAAATAAAGTATAAACATTATTATATACATTTTCAGCAGTTGAAATCTAACACATTATTCTGTAGAAATAGGGAAAAATCCAGATATTTTGCATTTAAAGTGCATTTGATTCTCCTGGTTTATACCTAATCTTTTGAGATTTTGAAAAGTAGCCATTCCTTACCTTCAAACGGTATGAGGTGCAGGTCATGAAAATGATGGGCACAATGGAGAGAGACATCCTCGGGCTAACTTGTGAGGGATGCATGTCTGATGGCACCAGTCTTCCCATTAGGCAGAGTGTCATGATGGGCAGCAAATTAAATTACAAAATTCTCCACCATTCAGTCTTCTGCAAACATGTCACTGGTTTAAATCCATCATAATTAGCTTGTTGAATTGCACCAGTGTTCAAGTTTGCTCCTTCCTGCAGTGACCAAGCTGATCTGGGAAGTGCAGAAGCTGAAGAGGGCCAACCAATATTGTCTGCTCCAAACACTGGAAATCTTAATTCAATCAAGTTACTTTTCTAGCTAACTGGCATTGTTTCCCTTTGCTCCTTGAAGTTTAAGACTAGGCTTTTTGTTCACTTAGGCTAGATGTAAGTAATGAAAGAATAGGTCTCAGCTAGGGATGAGTGATGAATCCCTTGGCCTCCTGAATTCTAATTCACCACCCATGTTGGTGTTTATTCACTGTTGTGTGAATAAACCAGTTCACAGAATTCCATCCAAAAGGACTGTGATTTGTACATTTAAAAATGTAACAAAAGGTAATAATAAAGGTAATAAAAGGTGTGCAGTGTGTGCAAATGGCATCTGAACCCATGTCATTCTAGTGTGATTTGCGTAAATCTTCGAATAGTTTGTAGTACCTGTAGTAGATGGCCTACTTCCAATCATTGGAAGGAGCAGGAATTCCGTCAAGTTCAAATGAGCGGGATTTTTCAACATTTTTCAGCATATCCCTAGTCTTGACAGGATCTTGTACTTGTGATACTACTGTGCTTAAAATTCACAGTTTTGATGCAAATTTAAGTCTACATAGGTCAACACATTTCACCATTTACACTGTGACTGCAGAGTATTAAAAAATACAGCCTTCTACCAGCTCTTTAATTTCAAAGGTCTAAAAGAAAGGCAAAGTAATTATAAAAGGCTACTCTCAAATACCATGAGAAATGTATTGCTACAGGTGTTCATGTTTGCTGAGTGCAATCTACTGTACTTTGGCAAAATGGTTCTTTTCTCTGGGATGGTCTTAAATTCTTCTTCCTGCTCCATTCTGACATTTGCACATTTGGAAGATGTCTTTTAGAAAATCTCCATGTCCTTTCTTTATGATTTGTGGAGTCATAATATGTCTTGCCTATAAAACTGCAGCATAGCTTCAAAGCACAATGGAAATGTCTGGATCACGCAATTCCTGTGAATTGCACAAAGATCAAAAGTATAATATGAAAAACAGAAAGCAAAGCCAGCAATGTTAAACCATCCTGAAACCAGTATTTAAAAACAAACAAAACAAACAAACCTAAATTTACTGCTTCCTTATATTTCTGAGAGGTCTCTACTACCTGGTCATGATGTGATCAGCTCCCCAGACTCTGTGAATACACTGTACTTCCTCACATTAATACTCAGGAGCTTCTGGCACCACATTGCTCCAGCAACATTGTAAGATCTTGAATATATTTGTACTGATTTTTATTTTATCCATTTTATGTGGTTTTTATCTCACATGACACCTTTTAGAGGGCTCCACCCTGAAAATAATCTCAAATGGAATAAAATAAAGGATGTCCCTTAATGCTGTTCCTATCTACATGGGTCTTACTCCTACCAAAAATGTGGCCAAAGCTCTCACAGAAAGACCCTTACACCAAGAGAGCTTTCTCAGAGTTAGTGATGTGGCCTGGTGGAAGGAGCCGCTGCAGCAGCTCTCCTGCTGCTGGGAGAGTACCCAAAGGTTGCCTCCACATGCTTTTTGATGGGACAGGCTAAATAGAATAAACATACAAACTCTTAAAACCTGTTCTGGAGTGTCTATTTGAATCTTTGAATAAATAAAATTGAATTGTTCCTTGATCTGAATATTTGTCAGATATACCCATGAAGTTTACTAAGCAGCAAATCAACATCAATAAAAAGGGATCTTCTCTTCAGATATCTCCACTATAACTATTGGGCACATGACTAGAGTCTATAATGTAGATGATAATTTAAAAAGGACTGAGTCCAATATTGTACAAGTGTATTTACACACGGGATCTTTTCTGCACTGAAAAGATGTCCTCCCCATGCAGAGAGAAATCAAAGTTCCCTGAGAAGAAGGTCTCCACCATGGAAGGCCTTCCTGCCCGGTTTTTAGGGATTCCTTCCTTTCTGCTGAACGTCACATCTTACTCTTTTCAGCAGGGTCTTTGGAATTTCTGCATATCATGTTTCAGGGTATTGAATGAGTTGGCCTGTCAAGGGGGTAACAAGGAAGTCCACAGTTATCAGTGTAATTGATCCAGCTGACATCTGGATCCAACCCATAGAATGGACATATTAACACTGCAATAATGTCCAATATTGCAGTAACATAACCCTGGCATTACATTCAGCTAAACCTATGTGTTTAGTGTTGTAGTTCCATCTGTAGGTGTAATATAACAACCCACAAAGAGATAGTGTTTAACTACCCAACACATTCAGGAAAATCCCACTGATGTCAGCAGAATATCCCTTGACAGAATTCTCATTCTGTTTCATTTATAATTACTGTTTTCAAGCTATAGCAGAGACCTCTAACAAATCCTATTTATCCGGGGTTACTTTTTGACCCTTTAAATTAAGCTCTGCCTCCGTATAAACAAGCCAGGGACAATCAAGAGATTGATACGTGGTTGTGTAGGATACCTATGCTGTGAGACACCTATATGTAAGTAAAGGCAATTAAAACTGTTGATAATTGTTGTTGTTCAGTTGCAAAGTTGTGCCTGACTCTTCACGAGCCCATGAGCAACATTCCTCCAGGTTTTCCTTTCCTCCACCATCCACCAGTACACACAAGCCTACACCCACCTCTCCAGTGATCCCATCCAGCCACCGCAACCTCTGCCATCCCCTTCTCCTCTTCCTTTCAATCATTCCCAGCTTCAGGGTCTTTTCCAATGAGTCCTTCCTTCTCATTAGGTGGCCAGAGTATTTGAGCTTCAACTTCAGTATCTGGCCTTCTAAAGAACAGTCAGGGTTGATTTCCTTTAGGATAGACTGATTTGATCTCTTTGCAGTCAAAGGGACTCGCAGGAGTCTTCTCCAACACAATTCAAAAGCATCAATTCTCTGCTCAGCCTTCCTTATGGTCCAATTCTCACAACCATACATTACAACTGAGAACCATAGGTTTGACTATACGAACCTTTGTCAGCAGGGTGATGTCTCTGCTTTTTAGTATTCTGTCTAGATTTGCCATAGCTTTCCTCCCCAGGAGCAAGCGTCTTTTAATTTCTTGGCTGCAGTCACCGTCTGCGGCAATCTTGGAGCCCAAGAAAATAAAATCTGTCGCTACCTCCATTTCTTCCCCATCTATTTTCCAGGAAGTGATAGGAGAATTAATTTCCATCAAATGTAAAAAAGGATGAGACTTGTCATTTAAGAGGCAATCCAGCAGCCCTCTGAGCTAGAACGGCCGAAGTCCTATCCCTTTAAATTAGGGAGGGGAGAACCAGCAACTCTAATACATTTAAATGGATACAATAGCATAAGATGTCCCACCCGGTCAGCAGGTGCATAAGTGTGCATGGCGCCCAACGAGCCAGTCCCTCTCTGCTGCCCCTTTGTGATATCTATCAGTAAAAGTGTGCAGTGCTTGTCCTCTCCCCACTGCTTGGTTGCTCTTGCTGCCCTATATGGGGTTATGCCACTGAGCCTGCAGAGCTCAGTTCTGCTGACATGCTGTCAGCCCTGTCAGCCTCTCTGGGGTTTCAGGCAGGAGTCTTTCCTAGCTCTGCCTGGAGATCTCAGAGAGATTCCAGAGACTGAGCCTGGAATATTATGCTGTACCACTGAGCTGTGGCACTTCTCCAGCCATGATGCTACTGAAAGGCTCCAGCATGTCTAGTTGAAGACCTCCTGCAGAAATCAGATGGATGTCTGCAAACTGAAGCAGCACCATGTGTCCACAAGTAGGTCCGTAGGCTTAGCGGGAACAGATAGAGTTGGCTCCAGCAAATGCTGGAGCAGAGCACAGCATCCGCTTAATGGTCCACAATAATGGTATGGTGCCTAGGATTCTATGTATATCATCCCCCCGATCCTCCCCGTGAAATTAGCTCCCTTAAATTAGAAGAGGAGGAGAATGGAACAAAAGCAAGTCTGGGCAAAGCGCCATACATTTTGACAAATTATAATGACCTTTCCTCATTTGTCAGGCTCAGCTGCTCTTGCACCTGGGAATACTCATACAGACCTTTGCACTGTTCCATTGAATTGGCTATTTTCAGATAATCAAGTCAAGCTCCTTTGAAAAGGAGGATCTGGGGGAAAATGATGCAATGTTCAGACTCTTATTTCACAAAAGCAATTTGACCTGAGAGCATTATTATCCAGAGCTACTGTGCTGGCAGACACAAAAACTCATGAAATCAAGGGAAAGGTCTCAAGACCAAGACCTAAGGGCACAATAGGCCATAGCTCAGTGCTAAAGTACATGCTTTGCATGCAGAAGGCCCCAAGTTCAATGCCCAGAACTTCAAGTCAGGCAGGAAAAATGCCTTCTTGTAACTAGGGAAGCCACTGCCAGCCAGTGTCGACAATACTGGGCTAGATGAAGTAAGGGTCTCACCCATAACTGCTTATGTCCCTGATTTCATCTTTCCGATAAGCTAGGCTTTGCTACTTAAATGCTCCAGCATGTCTATTGAAGACCTCCTAAAGAAATCATATGGACGTCTGGAAATTGAAGCGGCACCAGTGTCTCTACAATTCCCTCTGGGTGCAACAGAGGGTAAGCAGACCAGACAGCAAGACTGGGGAAAGCAGTGGACTCTCACATCACCCCTGATGGGGCCTTGCAAATCCCACGAGATCTGGCCAAGGGAAGCACACATAGATGCTGAGAAATAAGTTACCATGAATATGCTCAAGCATGGGCTAAAATCATAAGCTCACCTTTTTTTTCATGATAATGTGAATGTAGCTTGGACTAGGCCTCTCCAGGATCTAGGACCCCTCCCTTGACCCATGTTCTCTTTCTCTTCCCCTGTCTCTAGTACCCAGGCTGTGCCAGAATTGTCTGCCTGTCTGTCTTTTTCCTCCCCGTTTCCTTTTATTAGTCAGTCTGCCTTCCTGCCTTCCTATTCTATCTCCTGAAAATGTAGGCAAAAAGGAACTGCTACTCAGTACAGATTCTAAGATTTGCACCTTTATTTTTTCTCCTCTTAAAAGGTGACTCAATGACAGTGCTAAAATCCCAACTTTGGAAGTTTAAAAATGGTGTGATTGATATTTTAATATTGAATGTGATGGCACCACCATATGGCAAGTGAACTGTGAAATACTGGACAACCTATTAATAAATAAATTATGACTTACTTGTAATGTACTCGCAAAATATTGCTTTACTGAGCTGTTCAGACAATTTGCACAGATTGCACAAATCCATTTGTAGATGTCTTCAATATTACTGTTATTGCATTTCTATACAATCACAGAAACTTGGGGATCACAGAAACTTGGTGGGATGAAAGGGAAGACTGGAATGTAAACATAGAGGGGTATCACATTTTTAGGAAGGACAGGAAGGGAAAGAGGGGTGGGGGCGTGGCTTTATACATCAGGAAAGGGGATAAGATGCAGTGAGATAGAATGCAGCAGATGGGGACATGGTAGAGGTAGTCTGGGTGAAACTTAGGGGTTTTGACAGGGAAAGAGACCTGACAGTGGGGGTATGTTATTACCCTCCAGGTCAACTTGAGACCCTGGATGATGTCCTGACAGACCAGATTCTAAGGATCTCTTGGGGGAGGGACACATTAATTATGGGAGATTTCAATCTCCCAGATATTAGTTGGGAGATTCACTCAGCGGTGACAGCCAGGTCACATTGCTTCCTAGAAGCTATAGAGGGAGGGTTTTTCACACAGAGGGTCCGAGAGGTGACGAGGCGGGGTGGGATATCCTTAACTTGGTCTTGACCAACAAGAAGGAGCTGATAGATGAATTAGGGGAGCTCTGGATGCGAGTGATCACTCCACCCTTTGCTGTGAGATCAGGGGACTGGGGACATGCAGCAGGTCGAGCACTAGAAGCTGGGACTTCAAGAGGGCCAACTTTGGCCAACTGAAGGCCAGACTGGAGAAAGTCTCCTGGGATAGGTTACAAGGTAAGCGAGTTGAGGAGGGGTGGATGGCACTCAAAAGGGAGGTTTTAGAGGCGCAAGCCTTGACGATACCTCTAGTCAGTAAGGTGGGGAGGCGGAGGAGAGTGCCGCCATGGATGCGAAAGGAGGTGGTTAAAGGGATTAGAAAAAAGAGGAACCTCCGTAGGAAATGGGTACTGGGGCAAATAGACAAAAGGGTATACCGGGAGGAGGAGGCCCGTTGCAGAAGGATTCTTCGCAAGATTAAGACTGATTATGAGCTGAGACTTGCCAAGAATATCAAGAGCAACGAAAAGGGCTTCTTTCAGCATGAAAATAGGAAGAGGAAGGAGAGACAAGTAGTGGGACCACTAAATAAGGAGGAAGAAGATCCAGTGACTGATACAAAGGAACAGGCACAGATGCTAAATGACTATTTTGCCTCTGAGTTCTCCCCAAAGCAGGACGGGAGATATCCGCACAGGAGATTAGATGAGGCTGGGGGCTTAGGGGCACAGATTAGAGTCATTCCCTTTGAAGTCGAGGGGCTCCTCAGGGCATTGGACATTATAAAGGCACCAGGCCTTGACGGGTTACACCCAAGAGTACTTAGAGCAGGGGTCTCAAACTCGCGGCCCGCGGGCCAATTGCCGGGACGGGCAGGGCACGGGGGAAGGGCCCTGCAGCCTTCAAAGCACCGGTGGCGCCCAGGCCGGCCTCCGGATGAGCAGCCCACCCCCACCGTGGTGGTGGAATACTTGATGTGGCCCAGCCTCACCCAGACTCTACTTCCAGCGGCCCCCAGGTAAGTTGAGTCTGAGACCCCTGACTTAAAGAGTTGGCAGGGGTTCTCTCATGCCCACTGGCCTCCATTTTTGAGACCTCGTGGAGAACGGGTGAAGTTCCAGAGGACTGGAGGGTGGCATCAGTGGTCCCAATTTCCAAAAAGGGTAGTAGAAGGGACATGGGGAATTACAGACCTGTTAGCCTTACATCCATTGTAGGAAAAACAGTGGAAAGGATCCTAATAGCAAGAGATCTAGTGATGCTAGATAGGGAAGGAAGGCTGGTGGCCACACAACACGGCTTCCGCAAAAACAGGTCCTGCCAGACAAACCTTGTGGAATTCTATGACAAGGTTTCGAGATGGCTAGATGGAGGGGATGCAGTGGATGTGGTATACCTGGATTTCAGCAAGGTCTTTGACAAAGTGCCCCATGATATCCTGGTGGAGAAACTGAGGAGTTTTGGGATACACCAAAGCACTGTCCAGTGGATTAGGGCAGGGTTGACTGACCGAAAGTGGAGGGTAACCATTAGTGGGGAATCATCGGAATGGTGGCCAGTGACAAGCAGGGTCCCTCAGGGCTCTTTCCTGGGGCTGATCCTGTTTAATCTTTTCATTAATGACATGGAAGAAGGGGTGAATAGTCTGCTGATCAAATTCGCAGACGACACTAAAACTGGAGCAGTGGCCACAACTGAGGAGCAGGTACTCCAGATCCAAAAGGATCTGGACAGACTATGGAAGTGGGCAGGAGACAACAGGATGGCGTTCAATGTGGATAAGTGCAAGGTCTTGCACTTGGGGCATAGGAATAGGTGTCATAAATACAGGTTAGGGGACAAGTGGCTGGAGAGCAGCACTTGTGAAAGGGACCTCGGGGTGCTGATTGACTGCAGGCTAAACATGAGTCAGCAGTGTGATGCGGTGGTCAAGAGGGTGAACGCCACCTTTGGTTGCATAGCCAGAAGTGTGGCTTCTAGATCAAGAGAGGTATTACTACCACTCTACACGACTCTGGTGCACCTGCAACTGGAGTATTGTGCTCAGTTTTGGGCCCCTCATTACAAAAAGGATATAGCCAGGTTAGAGTTAATGCAGCATAGGGCCACAAGGTTGGTGGCCGGTTTGCAGGGGATGCTGTGGGAGGCGAGACTGAGGGAACTGGGTCTCTTCAGCCTGGAGAAGAGGAGACTCAGAGGGGATCTGTTGGCAACATACAGGGATGTCACACAGAGGTGGGTAGAGACCTGTTCTGCCCTGCAGAGGAAGGCAGGATGCACTCCAATGGAGCAAAGCTCAGGGAACCAAGGTTTCATTTAGATGCCAGGAAGCACTTCCTGACAGTCGGGAGGGAGATAAACATTACGGCACAATCAAGGTGCAATACTTTCATTTAGCAAATTGCAGGATAAGAAGGTAGAAGAAGAAAAGAATTAGTGCAATTAAAACTTGAAATATTTCTTGGAATTGCACACACATATATTGCATATTATTGCTAATTTGGCAAAAGCACTAGATAAAGCAAAACAGCATAAGTAGATAATAGCAGAGTTCCTATTTTGTCTGGATTCGTTATCCACACTATATCTTACTGTCTTTTTATTCTCTCAATAAGTTCTCCCATTTCAGCAGTTCTGACTATTTCTTTCCTCTTTCCATCTTGTTTTTCTCCTCTCTGTGTCTCTGCTTTCACTTGCATCTGTTAAAATTGTAGGTTTTTATCTCCAACTCAGAACAATGATGAGAGTTTATGGAATTTCTTGTTTAATTCCATAAACTATTATTTGGTTTCTTCCATTGAAAGTTTTGTCTCTCCCTCTGATCTTTGAACTTTAATCCCCTGGTTTTCTAAGCAAAACCTCCTGATCTAACCAAACTGTTGACCTCTAAACCATTAACTAGCACATGCTTGCACACACACAAAGTTATCTCCAGAATATCCTAAAACTAAATTACTCATTTTTTTGTAAACCTTCCAGAGATGCTAGTAGTGGGCAGGTTAGAAAAGCTTTCAATCAATCAATCAATCAATCAATAATAAACTAAATTCAAAATCTAAGAATAGTTCTGCCCCTTCATTCTATTCAAAATATTTACATTATCTTAACTCCAGTCTCAATACACTTGGTGCAATCTATGGCTTATTGAAGACACAAAGCACACAAATTGTAGTTGAGACTTGGACTTAAAATGTCCATTAAAAATCCCAGTAAAGTTTTGAGTAGTGATGCAAATCAGCAAAAATAAAGCTTGTCAAGGTATTTGAATTCTACCTCAAAGCTTGTTCAACTCATGGCTGTGTCAGAGTGCAAGTTTGTTTTCCCCTTTTGCACAGGAATTCATTCATGTTTCCATATACATTTTCCCAAAAGTATGCATTAATTACATGCATCTTTGCAAGGTTTGCATTGCTTCCCATTCATTGAAAAGCGCTTCGGTGCCTTTTGCAGCAGTATGCATTATGCATGTGTTTTTCAAATGTGTACATTATGTGAATGTGTTATTTTTGTTCCAGAAATCACATCACAAGATTGGAAATGTACCAACTTTGACTGCAGATCGTTTTCAGGTCCACATTTCAGTCTGAGAGGTACAAACTCAGTAAATTCTGATCAGAGATCAACTGAAACAAATGTTTCATACAACCGTAGGTTCGAGATGGTGTCCATCCATCCAAATCAGACACACCTAACAGTGCTGACCAGCAGATAATTATTGTCTGCTTGTATTGGAACACCCTGCTGCATTTCCAGATGACTGAGTGCACAGCACAGAAAAATTTCTAAAGTGCACAGTGAAAAGTGCTAGCATGTGAAAACAGAGAACATCGGCTGTTTAGGGGAATAGATACGTGCTAAATAAATAAATAAATAAATAATTGTGCGAAACCTTGATCCCCAGGAATATTTTAGTGTCTTTGAATTGAGGGTTTGCCGACTCTAACCTCTTCACCAGCGCCTGCCAGCGAGTTTCACCTCGCAGGAGTCCTTTGTCAAAGGGAGCCTGTTCTGTGGAAATCTCTTCTTCATGAACTCAACAGGGTTCTGAGTACTTTGACATTTCAATTAATTTAACAGCATGCCTTTGTGTGGATCTGCTTACAGATTTCTACAATTTTGTCATGTAAATTATACATGTGGCTGTAAAACGTGTTATTTTCTTATTGCTCCCTCCATCCTGCCTTTGCTCTGGCTGTGAAGGGTGTTGAAATACAATTATTAACCCTCAGAATATGGAGATAAAACTAGGGAAAAAGTAAAGTGAACCAGAAAACTTGGAACCGAACATTTCTTTCAGAAGACTTACTGTTCCATGTTTTCGTCAGCATCATCCAATTATCTGGGTATTTCCAACCTAGTAAAAGCCCAGTTTCAGTTTCTTTGGGATTACATTCACAAAAGCCATTTGGACTGATCTCTTCCTTTCGTCCAGCTTTCATTTGTTATCCATACTTCATAGCATAGCTGTTTTACTGCATTGCTTGCTGTGAAGAGTGTTTTCCGCTCCATAATCCAGTACTCTCTGATTTTGGAAACAGAGGGCTCTGCAGTAACTTTCCCTGCTTTCATGCAACTCAACTGACATGTCTCTAGATAACCATTCCCAGTACTGTGCCATAGGAAGAGTAGGGATTCTGAAAAGCACAAATAGAAATTATGCTCATTTTGATTTCCTTTCTCCTGTAGCATCCTAGTGTAGTGCTGGGAAGACAGTTTTACAGCACAGATCATCACAACCTCAAATCCCCTCCCAAGTACTTCTAATACATATAATGGTATGGTGTCCTGCAACAGCTGGGGGTTGGACCCAATGGCCTTCTTGGCCCCTTCCAACTCTATGATTCTATAAGCCGGTAGCGGCTTGACAAGGCCAATTTCTCTTCTTTCCTTCCACATTTCCAGTAGGCATGCCCTCTCCAATGACATCTTAACATTTTATATATGCTGTTTATGTATTCAAAAGATTTTTATCTCACTTCTCAAGGCACACTGTCCTCAGAAGATGACCTACAATGTCGTACCACAAATAACCCTCATGCATGCGCGCGCACACTTGCCTGGCTGCACACACGCACATGCACTAAGTTGTAGATATACTGGAGATCTTCTTGGAAGTTAACTAGTCAAAATTGCTGACCTGCTATTTCATCATGAAGAGCTGACTCTGAAGGAATCTGCAAAATTCAGGCTGTGGGAGTTCTCTGAATTCCATCACCAACCTCATTCTGACTAGGGTTCATATCAGATTATGAGTAGTGGTTCTGTCTGTTTTCTTTTGCACAAGATCGATGTATCCTTTTCAAGTGCATGCATCTTTGAATTATATGCATTCTTTCCTCATTAAGTGAACATTTTTTAACTATGCATTTTCATGCACTTTCACAACCATGTTTTCAAACACTGTTATTGGTCCATGAATCTCACGGAGCCCCTGAAATGTACAGACGTCTACAGCAGATTGAATCTCAGTCTATGTTCAGTATGAAAGTTTGAAAACCTAGTCAAAAACACATTGCAACTCATTTTCAGAACATCCAGAGAACAGTTCTGAAAGTCCTAGTACAGTGGTTACTGGTTCAAGCGCCCCTGATTTCATGAGCTCAGGCCCTGGCCCAGACATGATGCTAGAATCCAGGATGGTTTCTACCACCTCCACCTCAAGGCCCACGTCTCCAAGGAAGGTGACCAGTCCACTTTGTCTGAATCAAAGCCCAGGCTGCGCTTCTGGGTGGGATTCCAACAGCACACCCAGTAGGAGACACAGCACCCATAAACTGCTGTTCACTCATTTTCTCCATGTGTATTATGAATGCATGGGGGGTGGGCTCCTATCATCATGCTGACATCATGCTGCTGTTGTCATTGAGCTGTTGCTGCTGTCATCATCACGTCCACCCCAATTTCCACTGATTCATGGAGTATGAAAGGGGATTCTAGCTTACAGTATGGAAAGATGAGACTCCATGCTTCTGACCACATTAATGTGACATGCAGTCCCACCTGCACGAGAACTATTCCCACCCCCCTAAAGATGGGAACACAATTTAAAGGGCTGAGGGGGATCTAAAAATCCTGAGGTGAAGTATATTTAAAATTTTGTGCAGTGAGTGTGATCTGTACTGCAGTAAGATTTCAGAAAAGAAAATGTAGAGATGCAATGTCATTATTTCGGATATGAAAAGGTTACCTTAAACTGAGGTTAGTGGCTTTCTAACTAAAGCCTGAAGTTGACAGCCTGCCTACTGCCAGCAAAGTTATTACTGTTGGTACCAAAGCAGCTGTTAACGACTTTTGTGGTTAGACCTGTCAGCTTATATATTAGACAGGAAGATTCAAAAGGTCAGGTTTTGATCTAGTGCTTTTCATTGGCTAATAGTTGCAGGCCGATAAACTGGCGGTGATTGATGAATTGTAGGTCAATGGTCAGAGGTCCCAGCTGACCCTGCATCAATGGGGAAGGCCCAAACTGTTGGAGAAATGGTCAGTTGAGAACTGAAGGTGGCCACTGTATGTGCTAACCGGGAAGAGACCACGCCAGAGGTGGTTTATCTGGAGAGGTTCTGGGTTGAGTGACAACAGGAAGCAGCTCACTGGGGTGGTCTCATGAAAAGGGTCAGTGGGAAACAAGGGTTTTTGTGGGGCAGGGGGAAAGTTTAGTGAAGAGTGGAGGATGCTCAGCTTTCTTAAGATGACAATATGCAATTTATTGATAATATCTAATCTTATATTAGTACACATTTTAAAATAGATACGTATAAATGTATATATGTGGGGGGGGTTTAAGTGTTAATCCAATGCCTAGGGCCTAATGCACTGAGGCTATGATATTTATGGAGTATTAAGGGAAGACTTTATTACCATTTTCTAGTATGGGAATTTAAGTGAGTAGGAGTTAAAGTAAATTTCTGATAGAGGTCGAGGTAGAGTTATTAGTCAGATCCTCCATCGTTTGGGAAAGTTGGTCAGAACACAACAGAGCTCAGCAACATGATGCCCATAAATGCATAGGTAGAAACAGAAACATAGCGAGTCAGAAGGGGCCTCCCAGGCCATCTAGTCTGACCCGTGGTTCCAGCTGGCTCTGCTCATGACATGCCTACCATAGCTGAATAGCTGCCATGATGCCAGATTGTACCCTCCATCGGCTTTTCTGTACCTTTACTGAAGTCCGTGGTGTGATCCTGCTCCATTTTTACAGAGGTGTGAGAAAGGGTCTCTTGTCAAAAAGGGCTCTGAGAGAGAGATGCCTGCCCCTCTTGTACCCTTGGGGGAACAGTGTTCCTGCTGCAGGGGGCTTTTGGCCCCACCATTTTTTCAGCAGGTAACCCTTCCCCCAGCTCTACAGTCAAAAATGCCTGGAGGTAGCTAGAAAAGAGAGAATCCAGAAAGGAGAGCCACAAGGAGAGGAGTTAGTTTATCTAAAGTCAGCATTTTAGATTTTCAGCCATTTTTGCTGGTACCCACAACACTTTTTCAAATTGTCAGATGTGTCCAAAGAGGTCACCTGTCTGTGGGATAAAAATACAGTGACTGGTTTCTGAGAGGTAAGATTTAAGAAACCCAGTCAACAATTTTTCTTCATTTGATAGAAGTGACAGGATATGTGGCCAGTTTCTACAAGGGCCCATACATGGCACATTTAATTATAATTCACGACACTAATGGATTCATTTGACAGAAGCCAAATGAAGTCTGACAAGGAATAACCCAAACTAATTCCTTCATAAGCGTAACCCAATGATTCTAATGTTAAATGGTTCAAAATCGTTGTAGTCATGGCATTTTTTATTAATAAGGACTGATATTAAATGCCATCTATTAGTTTTGGTTATTGAATTAAAGTCTGCATGTACTGAAAATTGGAATTTTATCTTTTCAATTTACTTAGATCTAAAGTTTCTCTTCTGCCCAACTATTTTTCATCTGACTACAATGTGAAAAGCCTTTCCTAATTCATCTGTTATCATTAAAATAAAAATATTTTAGGAAACAGCTATGGTTTATTTAGTTACTGTATCACAAAGTATTTGTGATAAACTTAATTAAATGAAGGAAACCAAAAACTTAATTCCTAAGGGTATCTCTCTTCAGAGACAGACAGACTAATTTTATCACTCAGAAAGACTGTGGATCATTTATATGGTAGAATAAATCTCTCTTCCTCTCTGTAATTTAGATAAGATTATCATGCCTAAGCAAAAATGCCAGCACTCTTCCACTTCATAGAATACCCCCAACCAACCAGATATTCAGAGCAATTTGACAGGAAATATTCAACCCAACAGTTCCGCAAGGAGATTAACCACGGGTCCTATTGATAAAATCTCATAATACCTAATTGAAAAGTTTTTTCCAGACCCTTCACTCACCCTTCCACATGCCGAGGAAGATTCCAGTGTTACTCCTCTGCAAGGGGACCCACGGCAGTTTCTATTCCATGAGTAGCCAATTCCACCAATTAACTTCTGCCAACCACTCATGGAATACAGATTGAGTGCTTCTGTGTGAAGCTCCAAAACAGGGAGAAACCTTCTTTTCTGGAAATGGGCACGTCAGTGGAGCATTTTCTGTGAGTTGTGCCAGACACCCCCATTCCAGAAATATATCCATACATTCTGAGCTGCTGCTTCATGTGCTGACCCCAAGTGGGAGCCACTTGGAAAGGGATCAGCAGAGCTGGCAATCCACAGGCAGCCTTCACTGGGTCGTGATCCAGGCTGAGAAATAGGACCTCTGGCCTATGTGAGAAAGAGGCAATGTAAAAATAGCCAAATCTATAAATTTCACTTCCTTACACATTCACTTTTTGAAAATTTTAAGTTCTTTTGGTAAATCTGGATAAATTTGCTTTAAAAAGAAAAATGAAGTTCTCAGCCTTATGCAGAAGCCACATGCATAGATTGTTGTGTCCCGCAAATACGAATGAGACCAATGGATGACCAGAATATGGTTTGAAGAGTTTAATACCTGCGCAGGGACCAGCACTCTCACACAAGGATGGGATGAGTGCGGCCCCCAGTAGAGGAACAGCGGGGTTTTTATACCTTGTTACAAACAAATGGAAAATTATCTGCCGCCTAAGCAAGCGAGCATGATACAGAAGCAGGACGGTTTGCGGTTAGCCTATCCTTTTAAGTTTTGCGCCTTTGATAAGCCTTGCCCATCTTCTGAAAGAACACCCTGTATATGCCTGGGGCAGCTGATAAGCCTCCTGTTATGCTAATCTAGTGCCAGGTGGGTCAAGCCTAACAAGATATAGTTATTTGTGGCATGGAGAGGACCATGAAGTACCTGCCTGTCACAGACCTTTTGAAGATGAGAAGCCTGTCAGCAAAAAAATATTAAAAATAATAAAAAGCCCTAATAAGATAGAAGGGGATAAATAGTTGGGGATTCCAAGCAGGAGCTTAAGAGTGATACACTAAAGGCTTGGAGGAACAAATCTGTTAGTTTTGGTTTCTCCCACATTTGTTTCTTTTAAAAAAATCTCAAGTTCTTTTTACCCCAGTATGGAAAACTTAGAAAATTTTGATAATCTCACATCCAAACCAAACAGAAACAAAGTGCTCACCCATTCTGCTACAGAAACATCCAAGGATTCCAGTTTAGCATCTGAGTCTGTGAATCACTGATCTATTAAGCTAGCCAAAGCACAAGTTTGGCTGATTTGGGCTGAAGAAAATGGAGGTAAATAATAGAGCAAATATCCTGAAAGAGTTTCAGAGTAGTTATTCATGTTAGGTAGGATTTTAGTAATAATAGGATTTGGGTAATAATTTTAGTTTAGTTTAATTTTGATAAGAATATTAAAAGAACTTACTTTTCAAAGAATTCAAATGTGGAAAAAACTGGTGTATTTGTCCTTCCAGACCTTGTGATTTGAGTGCTGAGCTCTTAAAAGCATAGTTCTGACTTTTTCTCTAATAGGCATCTTAGTCTTGAATTAAGAGTCGCCACGACTATTCTCTTACATGCTGTTCATCATGAATAGCAATATGACAGCAGGTATATGAAGAATGGCGCTTGTTGAATTTGGCCAGCACAGATGACTGCTGATTTTGTTTAAGATCATTTTTAATAAGAGTGTATGATAGTGCATACACTTCAAATTTGGGATAACAAAAAACTAGAGATTGAAAAAATCCAAATGCAAGCAAAAGCAAAACTCTCAGATTTGTCCCTATCTAGATTTAGGGGGCATTGGCCAAAAAAGAAGGAAAGAAGTTGAGGCTGGGTTGGATGGTATTTGCTCTGCATTATTCTGGGCACACTGTTTTGAAAGTCAGGGGAGCGAAACCAGAGTTAAAAGACTGTATGATGTGGCATGTTTCAAGAGAAAACATTCTTCACTTCGTTATCTGTTCCTTTATGCTGGCCTTTCTTAAATTGGAACATTTTGATACAATACATGATAATCTTCTCTCTTTACTCTCCTACTTTGACCTCGCCACCACCTGTTGAAATTGAAAACAGTTTGCACTTCTATCTCATGCATTCTTTGCAAATGACAAGGCAAACTTAAGTAAGACAGATGGTCTGTTTTCAGCATTGTGGCATGGATTTGCTTGTGAATAATGAGTTGCAGAGAGAGTATGATTAATAATTTTATACAGAAGTAGTAGAGGCAGGAAAGTGGGGAGGGGAGGCTGATGTTTGGGCCATTTATTAAAGAAGTACATTCAGCCTTGGCTGCAGGGAAAAAAGTGAGTAAGAAAAGGAATCATGTGAAAAATTCTAGATGACATCAGAAGAGAAAGCAGCACAGGACAAAAGGAAGCTAACAAATTGTAACATAAGGCAAGACAAGCAAATGGAATGAGAAATCCATTCCTCCCCATCCAAAAAACCCTTTTGTAGCATATTAAGGATCTTTGAACAATCTCCTAAGGAAAGAAATGTCTTGCAATGAAAGAAGCAATCAGGAGAGAGCTTTCTGATTTAATACTGAAGGTCTAGAAAGTTAGTCTATGACTCATGTAAAAGTCTTAATAACTTTATTCAGTGTTTAAAAAAGAGGATAGTGGAATTGCAGAACATAATCCACAGCAGATCCACAACAACTCTAGATGGCAGAAGACTGGGAACAGGCATACCATTTTAGGTATGGAAATGAAGTCCGTGATCTCAATCTTGCATGACAATCTTTAGTGGAAAAGAAGTCACTGAACTTTTATAGAAGAGACAAGAACAGTGAGTCCCTGTAGTAGAAATCTGACAATCATCATACAACAGAATTGTACAGTCGTTGTTGTTTTGTTATTTGTTATTATTACTGCATTGTATTGATATTCTGATTTTCTCCCTCTTGTGAGAAATCCAAGGCGGCTTACATAGCTCTTTCCTTGTAGCTACAACCTTGGGAGAGTAGATTGGGCTGAAGTGAGTGACTGTCCCAAAGTCACCCAGGATCTTCATGGCTGCGTGGGAACTACAACCTGGATTTCCCAGATCCAACACCACCACACCACACTGGCTATCACTGATGCTGAGATCTTCTTCCAAAATGTTGTTGCTTAGGAAAATGCAACTGTTTTACAAAGTTGTTTATAATGTTATCTCAGAGATATTTCAGCCGTGTTGTGTGTTCTTTCAGCTGCTAAGGCAGGAGGATGCAGACAGGCTAAGAAAACTAAACTGTGCATGTATCCTCTTACATGTTGGGTACATGACTCACTGAGATAGTCCCATGGTTGTCATCCTGGCCATGAGGACTGAAGCTGCCCTACTCCAGCAGTCTTGGCATGAACACTGAATCTCCCAGACTCCTCTCAGGTAGTCCACACCAAATCTGAGAGCAACCCTATCAGCTGAGGCTGGGGACACGTGAGCACTGGGGTCTGGAGTATTCCAGCAGAATCCCTAATCTCTCCCAGATACCCAACACAAGGCATAGCACTCGGGACTGGCACCTGGATTCTATTCTAACTTGTCCCCTTTTATCTGGGTTTCAGTAGTTCATACCAAATTGGCCTTCCCATTCACAATTAAATCAGAATTTGTTTTGGACCAACCCAGCATTCAGCAGCTGCAACACTGGAGTTTAAGGGAAGCTGCTAAAGGCAGATGAAGTAAGCCAATTGAAGCAAGAACCAGAAAAGGGATTAGGCATAAAATATTTATCACTTCTTCTCTTCAACTGGTTCCACTGTCATATCTCCCTGCTACTATGGGAATACCCATAGGGGCACACATCCCCCCCCCATTTGATTATGTAATGGATTTCCCATATACATGTTAAAATACAGTGAAAATCAGAGACCCCCGGACTTCACTGCAGCTGCTAACATGAAGCAAGTGAATGTCCATAATGATCCTCTGATCTCAAGGCTGCTGCCTTCAGCGGCTGCTGTTTGGTAGGCTATGCTGACATGCACACCTCTGTTGGTATCTTGTGTCTTTCCGCAAGCAGGCCGACAGGGATCCCGAGGCAAAGGAAGAAAAGCACTTCTTCACCAACAGCGTCCCAGCTGCTGAGCATACTTTCCCAGTTGGTGCCACAGCACCTTTGGTTCTTGCCCTTTTGCTCATGTGAAGGGCTCCCACCTCTGTCAGGACCAGCCTGCCTGCAAGGAGGGAGGCAGAGGAGACAGATGGGAACAGTCTGTGCCTAAAAGCACATCACTTCTGCATGTACTTGCTCAGATCTTTCAGTCATCTTAGGAAGCCAGGGGAGGTAGCTGAAGGAGAGAGGGCCTTCACAATAGCGCTGCTCCACTTATGGAATATACTCCGCTATTATCTTTCTGGCACCAAAACACTTTATTCCCCAACTCCCAAGTTGTTTTTTGAGACATAAGGTAAAGGTAAAGGTTTTCCCTGGACGTTGAGTCCAGTCATGTCTGACTCTCGGGGGCGGTGCTCATCTCCATTTCCTAGCCAAGGGAGCCAGCGTTTGTCCGCAGACAGTCTCCATGGTCATGTGGCCGGCGTGACTAAACACCAAAGTGCACTGTTACCTGCCCACCGAAGTGGTACCTTTTTATCTACTTGCATTTGCATGCCTTCAACCTGCAAGGTTGTCAGGAGCTGGGACGGAGCAATGGGAACTCACCCCGTTGTGCAGATTTGAACTGATGACCTTTCATTCACCCAGCCCAGTAGCACAGCGGTTTAAACCACTGCGCCACCTGCAGTCCCACTTTTTGAGACATAGTGCTGGGCTATTATGTGGCTGTTTCAACAATTCTGTTCTTTTCATTATTTATTATGCTGCATTTTATTGTTTTAAATATTTCTGTAGTACTTTATACATTTCACTGTTTTAAAATGACATTTTAGTTTATTTAGTTAGTTTATCTTGGCTCAATCAGTTCAAAGGGAGACTTCAGCCAAGAAAGTGGAAAAAGACGGACACTTGGAAGGGCAGCAGTGAAGGAACTAAAAACATTGTCAAGTGTAAGGAGGTTTCACTAGAGACCAAGGTCAAGGTCATCCATTGTATGATCACCCAAGAGAATGCAATACATTACCATATGCTTGATGGCAATGCATGGGCGTGAAAGCTGGAAAGTGAAGAAAGCTGGCAGGGAAAATTGATACATGGTTCTGGAGGAGAGCCCTGCAAATGCCCTCAGTTGACAGATGGACAATAAGTGGGTCCTAAATCAAATCTAACCAGACATTTCCCTGGAAGAAAAAATAAGCAAAACTGAGACTGTTGTACTTCAAGCACATCTCAAGAAGGCAACACCCATTAGAGAAGAAAATCATGCTAGGGAAAAACAATCATGCTAGATAGAAGCAGAGGAGGAAAACCAAGTATGAGAAGGTTGATTCCACAAAGGAAGCCACAGCCTTGAGTTAACAAGAGCTGAGCAGGACTGTCAAGGATGGGACCTTTTGGAGGGACTTCCTTAACAGGGATCACCATAAATTGCAGACAACTTTAAAGTGTATGGCAACAGCAGCAGTCTGCTAGTTATTGTGTGGATTATAAATGTTCTAATTAAAGAAATATTAATGAAAAATAAACATATTGGGAGGAGGATCGTGCTTATAGGCTCTAACACCAATGTTTGTGCATTCAGTGTACTATCTGAAGAGATCCCTGGCTGAATCCAGATTTAAGCTGGATCAAATGCTCTGGTTTGTAGTGTGGGAAAAAGGGATTGGATGAGCAGACCTGAGCTCTTCTTCTTTTCATAAAAAGCAGGCCTTGGACCCAAGTTCTCTACCTGTGCTAATGGTCCGGCATGGAAGGCTCTTGTCTGCATGTTCAGGGGCCTGTTTCTCCAGGGTTCTTGAATGCAAGGACTTTCCACACATGCAGTCATACACAAATCAGCAGACAGAGCTTCCCACCTCCCATATATTCTCCTTTCACATGAAGCTAATAGCTGGACAGAGCTTTGATTTGGGCAAAGACTGAAACCTCACTTAACGTGAGTGTCAAAACTCCTAACCATGGCTATCTCATTTTAAAGTCTAGCATCATTGATCAGCCTCAAAATGGGAACCCCCAGATAAGTTAAAACTCTCTTTCGGGGCAATGGGATTCTCAAGGGAGATAATAGGGAAGAAGGAAAAGGAAGAGGCAGAAGGGTAGAAGGGTCAGATAAACGGAAGTTTGTAATTTGTTTGATATAAGCATATATAATAGGTATTTGAAAACTCTTGCAGAAGAGAAAGGAATTGCAGTGAATTTGATTGTGGGTGAAACTATAATACCTTGGTGGAAAGTTGCTTTGGTTTAGAAGCCAATGTGGTAGCTGGATAAGGATATCCTGGTGACATGACCCATCACTAACCAGTACATTGAGGCTGGTCTGATACAAAAGTCTGTTTGAAATAAACTTCCACTCTCCTGGAAGAATCCAGTCCACAGTTTGGGATTCAGATTGGTTTCTGGGCGATGCTTGCTGCTCCAAGAGCAGCTGTGATGCCAAGGTCTGCTTTTGCAGTGCCTTGGATGGGACAGTAGCTGTGCCTGTTCTGTCCTGCAGACAACAGATCAAGGCACAGCTGCATTGCACATTAGCTGCTCACTCTTGAAAAGCATCTGGAAAACTCAGCTGGCAGAAAATGAGTAAGCAGCTGGAAATGATTCTGGGGATCATAGGATGCCATTAACGCACCAGCAGCACTCACTTGTGGTTCATTTTGGAGAAGATATTCAATTACCTCCGAAGTCCCAAACACATTTTGATTAGGATATTTCCTCCTGATTCATGAGCCTGCCTGGGTGCTGTAATTATCTAGAAAGACTTTGATCCATTTCTCTCTATCAGTGGAATTGTGGTTGGTGGAGTTGCAGAAAAAAGGCAATGCTGCTTTCTTACCCCACTTTCTGGGTGGTCTAATGGGGTCTTCCTGTGCATGCATGCACACCTGTATGCTTCCAAGCATTTTCATTCTTTGCTCTGAGAGACTGTCAAAGAGTCCCTATTTGATACTGTTCCGCAGGGCTCTTGGTTCAAAGGAGTGTTGCCCTCCTTGCAATTCTGACAGAGCACCGGCCTAACAGCCTTCTTCTAGAGCTATTTAAAAACTGTGTTGTCATAATCCCAACAGAATGTTCATCCTATAAACCTTTCAACCGATAAATACACAAAGGAATTGATCGCCCTTAACACCTGTAGTCAGAGGTAACCAGAATCTCTGAAACTACAGGTTCAAAATAACTGTAATGAGTAATAACTATTGATAGATCCATTCTCCAAATATGGAGGCAAATCCATTTTATTAGCAATCAATTTCATTGTATTTGTTTATGGAGTCCTCACACTCATATGCTACTTTCTGCAGAGGTCTCAAAGCAATGAACATAACATGTACTGTCATCAAAACAATCATGAAATACAACAGTAAACTAACAATGAAGCTAATCAACGATAAAACCACACACTGCATTGTGTGTGTTGGGTCACACTTTAGGAAAAGCCTGTGTGAAGACAGGGCCCTTAAGAAGATGTCTAAACATCAGAATTCCCAGGACCTAATTAATGGCAGGAGGTAAAGAATTATAGACGCCTGTACGGTAGCATCACTGCTCTACTGCAAATGCTTCTGCAAATGCTCAGGAATGTGTGGCACCTTTTGAAGTGCTCCCTTTGAGATCCTCAGACTGGGAAGGGGCATAAGGAGTGAGCTGTTCCTAAACTAAGCTGGTCCTAGGTGTTTAGGATGTTACATTTTATCAGCAGGGACCAGTTGTTTATTGGCAGGTGGTGCAGTTCTCACCTGAGGTGTAACTTGCTGTCAAAAAGAGGTCCCACTTAGCAGCCTGGCCACTGCATTCGACATGAGCATCAGCTTCTGGGTCAATCCCAAAGGTAGCCCCACACACAGCACATGACAGTAATCCCAGCTCGAGGATGCCTGAACCGCTGTGGCTAAGCTATCACAGTGTGGGAACCGCTTTAGTTGGCATATCAGCTGAAGCTGTGAAGAGGCACACTTAGCCATCAAGGAGATCTGAGCCTAAGTGACAATGAATCCAGGAGTACTTCTCAAATGTACATCTGCTTTTTCTGAGGTACTTCACCTCCATCAGAACAAGCAACTACTGTTTGGACAAACCCTAGAAGAATCTGTCGCTCTACTATTTGCGGACTTCGCATCATGGTCAGCTGAGCCGAGCCAAGAGGAAGTCTGAAAATCCTCACAGAATGAAGACAGCACAACTGGTAAATTTCTTCCATGTCAGGTGAATCGGTGCAAAGAAGAGGGACACTGTCTGCTCCGTTCCTGATGAGCCCCGTGTGGCCAAGCCTCTTCTGCCCCATGTAATTGCTACTGTTTCGGCTGCCGCAGGTGGCACGGAAGACAGACGTTGCTCGTGCAGCACATGGGGTTCCATTCCGGGCAGGCACTCGGTGAACGCTAGGTGCACTTGCCAGAGACTCAGACTCAGGGCTGCGGCAAAGTGGACTGAGGTCTGGGGATCCCAGCCCAGGGAATCTAAATGATTCCCATCCCCAGATGGATTCCTCACAAATCCCTGCAAACAGCTGATCTATTTGCTAGACCTGTGACCCACCCACATACTCTACAGTGCTTCTATCTTGCCTGGACTTAAATTCAGTTTATGGGCCCTTATCTAGCCAAACACTTCATCCAGGAACTGGTCCTGAACCCACATGACCACACCTGATTCAGATGTTATACAGAAAATATCATATGGGCTGATGACACCTTGTGCCGAATTCCCAAATGACGGTTTCTAAAAGCTTCATATAAATGTTGAATAGCACTGGGAATAGAACAGTGTCCTGTAGCATTCGATAGCATAAGTGTCAGGGGGCTGAAGTTAGGAGTGCTGGATGGGATTAAATACACACCAAACATTATGGAATTGTGGTAATAATCCATTTACTCCAATGTACTCAACAGACTTGGAATTTGTACCAGTGTATTCAGGAGCATTAGCATGAATTCTCATGCAAATGTATTTCCACAATTCATCCAAAAATGGCAAAGTTCCTGAAAATGCATCTTAATGTAGTAAGCTAAAGTCACACTTTAGCCTACGAAAGGATTTGACCACTTTGGGTCATTAAAAAAAATTTGTTACTCTTTCAGATGCTAAAGTTGCACTAAAATATGTTAAATAAATAAAAATGGTCCACAAGCCTGCTTGACTGTGATCTGAGAAAGCTGGTATGCTGCAGAATCCATGGAGCAGACTTGGAGAAAACCAAACTCCTTGCATTGGTTACAGATGCTTCTGTCATCTCTAGCTGAGGTGCACTTCTCCAGCACCGCTCTCTGAGACTACCCCGGGGTAGAAGCAGATCCATTGATGTGCAGCACCCTTAATACTCATCCCACAAATTCCATCTAGGAAAACATGGCCATCAATGATATAAAAATCACTGAGATTAGGAGAGATTAAAAGAGGAGCAGGGCTTCCTTCCATCCCTCTATTGATAAAGGCTATCCAACAGGGCAACCAAGGATAATTAGGTCCCCAAACCAGTTCTGAACTCATTTAAGCTAGTAGCCAATGCCACATCTTGCAGCAGTAAATTCAGTACACCAATCACATGCTGGGACAATCTTTTGTTTCTCCTGGAGCCCCTGGCAACCTGTTTCATTGGGTGACTCTGAGACTTAGTATTGCGAGAATGGAACAAATTGTCATTTTGGCCACATTATGCATCACTGAACCTATAGCATGGCCCTCAGGTAGTCATCCTTCTTTTTTCGAAATGGAAAAGTCCAGCTCTAAAGGCATTCTGCCTACTGGTAGGCCACAGACATTTAGATATCTTCTAATATCAAAGATTAATATTCACTGAAAAGGCAACTGAATGTCATGTTTCATCCTTCAATGAAGGAAAGATAAAAAAGCAATTAACTAGAAGAGGAGGAGAATGTTTGTTCCATTCCCCTTGGGTCAGATCTTCAGCAGGAAATACAGCACCCTGCTGACAAAATATTATGCCAGCTGAGGATATGATTGCTATCTTCTGAAATCCATCTGAGCAAACTGGTGTTAAACATGGTCTCCAAATACTTCAATAGATTATGTTTTTAACACATGATTTAAAAAACCCCATTGTTCAAGTCCTCTCCCCAAATAATAGCAAATGACTAGCAATAGATGGAACAAGTGTGCCCCAACCCTAAGGCGATTCCAAATGTTAATCTGACAGTCTCTAGTCAAAGGTTGTGCTTTCAGGTTACAAAGAGTGGGGAAATATTTCCTGAAAAGTCCTTTAAATCTTACCTTACCCAAAAGGTATGATACAATTGTTCCTACATCTGACAGCCTCACCACGCTGGTTAGGTCTTCTTTCTCCTTTCCATACTGATCTCAGCCCATCAGAAAGTATATACTGAATGTAAACTACTTAGGGAGTGATCCTATATCCCCTAGACATTGTCTGAGAGAACCATAGGATTTTTCAGCTGGTGCAGAAAGAAGTATAGCAGCAGCTCTCCAAGTCAGGAAAGTGATGGGGAACAGGGAGGGAAGGAGAGTGAAGTATCAAGAGTGTGTATCTTGAAGCCCATGCAGACGCCTTCCCATCTCTCTTTCTCTCTAAGTCTGCTTTCTTGTGCCTGCCAGACAAGTTTGACCTGCAGCACCCAGAATTCCCAAGTCAATGGCCCTGCTGGATGGGAATTCTGGGAGTTGCAGTCCAAACGCCTCTGAAGGCCACCGGGTTTGGGAAGGCTGCTCTAAATAGATGGATGAAAAGCCTGTTTAGGACACACCTCTGCAGGACACAAGGATGGGGAGAGGAAGATCACCTCATCAGTCCCCCTGCTCTGCACTGAATGACACAGCTTCTGTGTTCAATGTCCTACAGGCACCATGATAGGGTTACAGATGTCACATTAAGCAGAATATGTAAGATTATTAAATATTATTAATAAGCAAATAAATAGATAATACATCAATGTCACATAGGTCTAACTAGCATGACTGATGGCAAACAAAACTAATCTACAGTGAGGGCCATGTTTTTCGGACTGATCACCTGTATCATCCTGGCCAATCAAGGATGACATAGATAATGCAGTATTTTCACTGTGATGAACATGTTTATTTGCTTTTACAGCAATCCCCAAAAGTGTTTAAAAATAAACATTTGACCGTTACAAAAAATGTATGAGAAAATCCCTCCCTTTAGCCCTAATAATAATTTGCTAAACTGTAAACTGTGGGGTATTGGCAATATTTTGCTTGTGTTTGTTTTTAAAAACTAGTTTTTTAAAGTGCCAGAGACTGCACTCTTTTCAGCAACAAACAAGCCATGGACAGCCTTTGGGGTGTCTGGTGCCCTGAAAAGGGCAGCTGCTAAAGGACTGCCTACTCTCATCAGACTGTGTAACCTTTCTGGCTGTTATCCATCAAATATTAGAATCCAGTTGGCTGCATCTCAGCTATGGAAGGCCCTGCTTTTATAGGTTCACCTGGCACTTCTTTTAATGGGCATTAATTACCAATTAAAATTGTCTTGGGCAGACTCCCTGGTACCTGTGAAGAACTGTTAGAAGGTCCAGAGAGCAAGCACTGAGCAGCTGCCATCCCTCCAAAGGCCTGAGAATCTTAGGAGGCCAAGACCCAGAGAGTCTTTCCAAAGCATCTGCTGTGATATAATGCCTGAGCAAACTAGCGTCAGAGGACTGGGGCATAGCTTTGCACAGCCTCACATCTGATGGATGGAAACCCGGTTTCCTATTTTTGTGAGCTATACTGTTTGGCAGGTGGACATGGTATTTCATTTGTAAGAGACTCCACTCTTGGCTTAGCACCCTCTGCTAAAGAAAACAAGAGAACTGGATCCCAAAACGGAATGGATACACCAGCCTCCCCCAACTCAGTGGCTTCTAGATGTGTAGGACTTCAACTCTTATCACTGGGGATAAGCCATCAGTAAACAAAGGATGCTTCTGGAATCTCCTCTCATCCAGGTGGGAAGGGACCAAAGGAGACAGGCACCACTGAAAAAGGAGGTTGATGGATCTTTCTGTCTCAGTGTGTTAAGAACAGCTGCCTCAGGAAGCAGGGAAGCCTGACAGGCTCCAGAAGAGAGTCTCCCAACAGTCTTTCCCTGAGTGCTGGGACTAAGAAAATGTCTCCAGGAAGTAGGAGACCTTGATGAAGGCACCAGAGGAGATTTCATGAGTTTTTTTCTGTGGTGCGGGTGTCCAGCTATGGTTTTCCCCAGACAAATGGGGAAAAACCTGACCCAGGTACCGGGGGTGGGGGGAGGGGGACTTTACTATGAACATAACAGGTCTTCAAGTAACCGGTTAAGCAGTTTCTTCAGGACTGTGGTACCTAGGCTATATTTTCTATTTTATTTGTCAGTTCCTCCCAGTTTGCCAGTTTAAACTGATTATTTATTGCATATATTGTGCTTTTTAACTGTCCTTATTACTTTTTACTGCCCAAAAAGCTTCAGCTAGAAATTAAAAAATAAATGCTGTTTTGTGCTCTGAATCTAACAAACCGCTCTCTGTACTTTTTCATCAAAACCTAGACTGTGCGCTTGGGGGTGAAAGCTCACAAAGTTGTACACCATGTTCTTGACCATGTTAATACTAATTTGATAACCAGGTTGCCTGCAACATGTGAACAAAACCTGTAATCTGGCTGTGCTCTTCTAAGAAGCCCAACTCAAGAGACCCCAGGGAGATCCTCGGCCAGTTGTTCCCAAAGGACCAAAGCACTTGGGAAATTAGGAGACCTGAGTTGGCTTTACTCTCAGTGGTGACAGCCAGTTCCATTTCTGGTGCCACCGGACTAAGCCTTGCACTGTGGTGCCAGTTGGTACCAAGTCATCAGAAGTGGTCCTAAGGTTGTGGGTAAATTCAAAGGTGATTACTTACCTATAGCAAGGCTTTATTGGGTGGTCTCCAGTACAGGAAAGAGCACTCAGCATGAGCTTTCCAGACGAAGGTGGGCAATGGTTATCACAACAAAAGCCTTTCAGGCATTGCCCAGAATTTCAGTGTTTTGGAACTGCAAAAACTGGTTCCCAGTGGGGAGGTCTAAGAACCTGATTAGGAAGAGTGTCTGGCAGAAAACTCATGAAGGATGTTTTGGAAGGTCAATGGGGAAACCTGCTGAAGATTCTAGGACCAGGGGTTGTTAGGCAGTTACAGCTCTTGAACACCAAAGTCGTTCTGGAACAACAATTTCCAGGTGAAAAAAAGAGTTGATCTGCTTAGCAAGTGTGGAAGGAGAGTCACTGCTTTAGGTGGAGTTTGAAACCCTTATTAGAAAGGAATTGGCAATACTGGTAGTAAAACTATAAGTGACAGATGGTTGGATTAGGGAACAGAGGTAAATTAAACATTAGCTTTAATGATTTCAGGAGTTTCCAGACAAATTTCCCCAGTTATGGAAGCAGCTCTCCAGGGAGGAGTGCCTGGAGCCAACTCATTATATATTCCAGTGCCAGGTTAAAACCTTTTTAATTTTTCTGGCGTTTTAATTGTTAAATAATATTATGATTTTAATGGGGATTATTAAGTTATTGGATTTATAGTGGTTTTGTTTATATATCATCAACATTTTGTGATTTGGTTTATTCTTGTATTATTGCTATTTATTGTTATTGAATTGATGCTGTGCTCCATTGAAGGTAACTACCTTGATATATTGTATGTATGTTTATAATGTTAAACTGTTCACCATTCTGAGAGCTATTGCTAATCAAATGGTCTATAAAGATAATAAATAAGTAAATAAAGTAGAGTGGATGTGGATATTCTCTTGTCCTGTTTAAGTCATGTTTTGGGAAACTGTCAAGTGCACATTGTTCCAATTTATTGTGTCCTTTCCAGACTGCTGACTTTTCCAGACAAAATGTAGCTTTTTGACCCAAGGTGCTTGTAAGTGGACAGTGCATTCAGCCTGAGTGTTCTAGACTAAGGTGGGTTCTGTTTATCATAGCAAAAGGCTTTTATGCCTTGTTCAGAATTTATAAATGTATAGCAGATGTATAAACAAAAACAGAACTGGTGCAAAGTACATTTATAAATTTGAATTATTACAACTACAATATTATTGCAGAAGATATTATACTCTTAGACTGGTGGCAAATGTTCCTTTCCTGAGCAAGGTCCTTCAGACTGATAATCTGAATCAGTTTCGGTTGAGGTTCAGGCCAGGTTTTGGCACTGGAACAGTTTTGGTCTCCCCCATACGATGGCCTGTCTAGGGAGAGGCAATGGAAATGTGACCCTACTGATACCCCTGGATCTCCCAAGGACTTTCAAAATCATGAACTGGTACCATTTACTCATCAACTGTATGAGCTAAGAATAGTGGGGAGCAGGGGTGACTGCATTGTAGTGGTTCCGCTCCTTCTTTGATGGCTGGCCCCGAAACTTGGCACTTGGGGATTGTTGGACTTCCCATGGATTCTCCAGCCTGGGCTTCTCCAGGAGTTGGTTTTGTCCTCCTTACTGTTTAATACTTTACATTGGCCTGTGATGTCATCCATACACTGATGAAACATAGCTCTACTTCTCCTTTTTATTCCCAACAGATGAGACTATGGATGTGAGAGATCAGTGCATGGACACAACAATGGAGGAGATGGAGCTAACAAACTGAAGTCCATCTCAGATATGACCAAGAAGCCGTTAGAGGGTGTTCTTTTGACAGTATGGAGCATGCTCAACCTGAAGGTCGCACTCCCCTTGAAAGCGCTGCTTGACAGCATCCAAGTCCACCAAGAATGCCGCTTTATCACTTGAGGCTCTGGTGGCCCCTTTGTATGAAGTGCCTTTTGCCAGCTTTGGCTGCTGGTCCAACTTTGCCACTAATTGAGCAGGGATAGTTTGTTTTCAGTAAGCTATGCACTGGTGTGCTTGAAGTTAGATTACTACAATACCCTCCATGTATGGTTGCCTTGAAGACTGTTCAGATGCTGCAGCTTGGGCAAGATGCAGCTGCCAGCCTAATAACTGGGAGCAGAAGGTCCTAAGCTATTACACCAGTTTTGTAATACCACTTGCACTGTTTACCTGCATATCTCTGAGCCTGATCCAAGGTGCTGGTTTAAGCTTATAAAGCCTTATGCTGCAATACCTGACAGAACACCTCTCCTGAGTAACACTTCTGAAGGATGCTTGAAGGGTGGTAACAAGGAGGATGGTCTTCTCAGTGCTTGCCCCAATTGCAGCAATGATCTTCTCACCAAGGCCTACCTGGCGTCAATGCTATCAACTTTTTGGTGCCAGGCCAAGAAGGATGCCTCCTGCCCAGCACATAATGGCATCTAATGGCATATGAAGGGGCATCTATATTAGCTGTCTTTCTAACCTGTCTAGTATTTTTTATTGAAATGATTTTAGCTGCTCCATTTGTTGTCAATTTTATATATTGCAATTTTATGTGGTATTTTATCATCTGTATTTGTGGTTCTTATGAATTGTTGTGAACTGCTCGGAGAGCTATTAGGTCATGCAGAAATTAAATCATTCTTCATTGTCGTCATCATTATCAATTTGCAGAGGCCAGAAAAACCCCGACGACACATCAGAACCCTGCACACACAGCCTCGGTAAACCCATTCATGACAGCATCAAAACTCTGTTAATATTCATTTGTGGAGAATAGCTTTAAGTATTGAGTTGTTAACAATTCCTCTTATGAACAGATCTCCTTCTCCTCTCTCTTTACCCTGCTGAAAAGCATTTGGAGAGCTCATTTCAACTAAGATAGGGCTGAATGATTGCCTCTGGTGGCAAGGCTCCATTTTGAGCCAGGTAGAAGACACTAATTGGCTAGAACCAATTAGGATAAAAATCTACAGCATGTTCCAGTCCATTGCCTGCAGAGATTTCTGACTTTGCTGCCATGTGCCCTGCTGAAGTGGCTTATTTGTGCACTGTCTTTCTTGAAGATAAAAGTAGCTTGGACTTGATAAAAGCTCATTCCACTTCTGTGACATTAACTGAAGGCTGAAAATGTGATTTATTTAAATGTCTGCAACACCCTTAGGATTCATACTTACTTGAGTGTTCAGGATAGCTGGGGAGTTTTTGCCAGTGGCGTTCTGCAGAAATACTCATTTGCAGAATGGTGTCAGCTCTTTTCCTGGCTATGGCCGTGGGGGATTGGCTTGGCAGCTGACATTTGAGATGAAACACACCCTTCTGAGAATGAAGTTGCCTGCAGCATATATTTGCTATGGAGTATTGTTTGATGAATATGAATACCACCAAAATATGACTGTATTTTCCTAGATATCCAGAATGGAAGGAAAGCCTACAGTGCACATATAAGAACCCCAAATGAGAGAATTGAATGAACAAACATTAATGAGAAAAACAAGACTGCAGATTGTAGCTCAGATGATGCAGATGATTCATAATTTATCTAATATATAAATGTAACCTATATTTCTACTTTCTTTTCATAAAAAGAAAGACTATTATGTCAGGGTGGAGGCTACTGTCCTTTCTCAAGACCAGTTTTCATATATGCATGGAACTCTTTCGTCCACAGGGGCATTCAGTGATGGAACGGCATGTGTGAACTTGCCTGAAATGGGATTGCTGAAACCGATCTGCCACTGCTTGTGAGGACTAGGACTTTATGAATGATGCAGTAGCAGATGGTAACTGTAGAATTCTGTCTGATGGAGGTATGTAAAGTATTTTACTCCTCGTGAAAAATACTTCCTGCCTGCAATTAATTACCATGTCAGGGGAAAGAGTGCTGTGCAAAACCAATTTTGAATGTATGGTCTTTTATTCCAACATAACATGCATGCATTTCAACTGTTGAATATTTTAGTGGCTTTTATAGTTTATTAGCCTTCATTGTAGTGCAATGTATATTTGGATTTTATTCAAAGTATGATTCATACAGATAACCTTTGCAATAAAATGTACATAAGACTTTTTAAGTATATTGAAGGTCAGCAATTTAACTAGAATTATCGGGCACTCGTTGATTATTTGAATTTGCAACTGTCATCCTCATTTTGATTTGCTCCAGTCTTATTTGGGTGTGTCTGAAGGGGCTGGAGCACTGAAAGGAGAGCAGGCGGTGCTGCGCAGCCCTCTCCTTGATGGCACCCCCCCCCCCACTGCCATCAATGTGTGCAGCACTTCAGAGGGGGCACCTTGTGCCCGCATGGCTGTATAAGAGCTGGGACCCTAACAGAGTCTTGGCTAGCATCTTTCATAGGGTCCGTTAATCATGCAAGGATAGGGCTGCACTACATACAGGAATATAAGCTGTAGTTTCTTTGCTCTTTGGCACACCTGAATTACATAACCATAACATGAAAAGGAGGGTTATGAGGAGAAGGGTTCCTGTATTGGTCCTCCCAGGATGAGAACTGGGCAGCCAATGCCTTAGGCAGACATTAGCAACAATTTACTAAGATGAAATCCTGTCCAAGCTGCTTATTTAAATAATGGTTTTGTCCAAAAGTTGTGCTTGGTGATTGCACACGCACACTGCCGATGAAGTATGGAAAAAAGTATTTCTTGCAGACCAGATATTAGTCAATTTTCAACACAATCATCTTTAGTTACTGGAACACTTTTCATAGCTCGGTTACATTCATTAAGCATGCTAAGACCTCAACTTCCCTCTCACTTGCAAAAGGAAAACAGAATAAACATGACCTCAATAAGCTTATCGTATGTGGGTTAGGTACATCAATAGGAAAAGAATTCACAGTAAAGCTGACATCTGTCTTGTGTAACTTAGACGTATCACCCACAGGATTGAGGGAATGAACAGAAGAATAATAAAAAGGTCACGTGTGGCAGTATTTTTTTTTTTGCTAACTATTGTATTTATGTGATACAATATTGTATCAGGCAGCTCTTATTAGACACCCACCATGTGGTTTTAATCAAGGTTGCCTTTGAAGTACCAGCTTCATGTGACTTTCTAAAGTGAGCTTTTACTGAAAGCTAAGATTTGTTAAAGTGGTGATGGATTTCTGATATGATCTCATCTTGTACATTGTGCAGCATGGCTAACCATGCTTGAAGCTTGCACAAGCGCTACTTCCTTTGCTAACACAGAGAACTCCAAATCGACATGTCCCCACCTCACAGTGCTGTGATATTTGCCAGTTATTTCGCTCCTGAATGTTCACAAATACAGATACAATCCAGTACACCAGCTGCAAGTATTTGTTCTCTGCTATGAGAAAGAGACCAGAAGAGAAGCCATGCTCAGGGGGGAATTCAAAATGGGGGTTGCATCCTACCACTATACAGCCATCCCTCTGCCTTCTCCAAGCAAAAAGCCCTCACTCTGGGAAAGGAGGAATACACAGCAGGAAAAGATTCATTATCAAACCATGGAGCCTTTGGTGAGGCCTTTTATTCACTGCAAGTACCTGCAGAAAGCCTTTTTTCACCAGGAGTAGCAGAACTTGTAGTTTTCAAACTGTGATACTGAGCTTTCACCAAGGGAAGGCATCTTAGTGGGGAGCAGGAGGGTGGAGAAAACAAGCATGTTTTAGTGAGCCTGAAAGGGCTCTCAGCTCCTCATGGTGAGGAGTGGAGGAAGACTCAATCCTTCTGAGGCATCTCATGGGACCCCTGAGGGAGGCCCAGGAGAGAGGAGGAGTCCCACATCTCTCAAAACATGCCCAGAACAAAGCCATACAAAATTATGGATGAACACACCTCCATCTCATTGTCACTCACATTAAATTAATAGCCTTTCTAATGTGTTTATGAAGAAATGTGCCAATGTAGGGGTGTTTAGTCATGCCAGCCACATGACCACAGAGACTGTCTGCGGACAAATGCTGGCTCCCTTGGCTAGGAAACGGAGATGAGCACTGCCCCCAAGAGTCAGGCAGGACTGGACTTTAATGTCAAGGGGAAACCTTTACCTTTTATCTCCCACACAAAACAAACAAAATTCCCATACTTCTTCATTGACCGAATTCAATAGGTGCAGCCATTCCCAGACTTTAAGTGCTAGTACAAAAATCCTTCCACCTATATAGATGAATTTGCCCATTTTGCTTTCTTCCTCTTTCAAATTTCTTAAACCACAAGTTCTTTCTTCTGCTTCTGCAAGGATTTGAACCTTTCGGTGAATTATTTTCAAAAGTCATGGACTCCTTCCATGACCAAATCCCTTCCAGGCCAGGCAGCTCAGGAAGCAAGGGGCTGAGTGGAACAGGCCAGTGTCAGGCACTTCCCTTGAATTCGTTAGGATATCAGCCCCCGAGTCCTTGCCAGTGCCTCCCATATCTCCTCGCTTTCCTAGTCCGTTCCCATGATGTCTGAGCTTCACTCCCTCACAGCCATTGGACTAGGGCAGAGTTGTCAGTGCACTCTCAAGAATTTCAGTACTTACAGTGAAGTCTGAATTATCACTGGCAAAGACAAGAGCCATAGAAAACATTCCCGTTACGCTTGAACATTTGTTCAAGAGATACATGTAAATAGAAGAGAATGGAGTTCCGGTAAATGGAGGAATCCAAAGCTGACACTTTTCTTGTATTTGTCTGGCTGAGCCACTTTGCTGTTTAGAATATTTTATTTCTGTATGGAGGAAATCTCAATGCAACTTTTTTTTATGAAGTTGCTTACAGATGAAGACATTGACTCATAATGTAAAATGGTAATTCTTTCATAGAGAAGATGTTAGATCATCCATTGCATTCAAAGCGGAACGCTTTTCCATGCGTGCTTTAGTGTAACGCAAACCAATTCCTAAGGCTACTTGACAAAGCAGTTGGTGAATGATCCAGGGTTAGGGCCCTGCAAAAGATTGTTAGCCAGCTGTCAAATAAAGTGTATGTTTTCATCTAACAAATGTTTCACCAAGACATCCTCACTGTATGTCATCAGTTTACATCCCTCAGTGAGGCCACAAATGAAATATTGCAGGTCACTTTTGTTTAAATTGAAATCATTTCTATGCTTTTAAACTGTTTTGTCACCTTGCTTATTTGGAAAATAGTACAGATTTCCTATCATAATCTTGCAGAATTTGAAAAAAATATACTGTCTTTCTATCTTCACCACAATAAGTGGCCTGCATTTTCACAGGTCAAGTAGATGTGATTGCCATTTTTCATGGTTTTCAACATACATGTCTGAGATAAGGACATTTCTAAATCAAGAGGTGTGAGATATATTTAAAAGCTAATAAATGTGGGAAAGTATGTTAGGTCCATTAACAGGAGTTGCTAAACTCAGATACTAATTAAAGGAATGTCTTTCATGAGGTTTGATGAACGTCAGACATGTTCTGCGTGATGCAGATTTGTTTGCATCTCAAAATGAAGTGTCACTTATCTGAATGGTCAGAAGGTTGCTTTAAGGCCATAGTGTCAGGATCAGGGCCCGAGTGGCCCTGCGAGTGCCTGCAGAACCAGAAGCACCCTTGCAGGCTCTTGCAGGGAGCAACTGCGGAGCAATGATGCAGTGCAGCTGGAGGTCCTGAAGACCAGCATAGAGGGTTTTCTGGCACTGCTATATTTTTGTCACAGCAATGCAAGTTGTCCTGGTGACCCCTCCTCCTCCCCCCCCCCCGCCCCAGTTGTTCCTGCCCTGTTCCAGCTTCTTCTTGTCTTGACCACCTTTACTTGACTTCTTTCCTGGCATCAGACCATTGGACCATTTCTGGACTGTGCTCTGTCTCTCACTGGTATAATATTGGGCTGCCTGCTACCTCAGCACTGGCCCTGGACTGCTGACCACACCACCAGCCTCTAGCCCCACTAAGTTGCAGGACCTGGCTTCATGCCAGCACCCTGTTCCCGGAATTCTGCCTGTCCCAGCCACTGCCCACATCCTGGCCCATACACCTAGTGTGTATACCAGTTTCACGGAGAGAGGATACATCTTGAAGGCAGGTGCTCATCATGACCAGCCCCACAGCCAAGCACCCAAAAAGAGTCCCAGATTACAGAGAGCACAGTCGATCCATTTCCACAAAACAGTTTTAGGACTTTCCACCTGCTAGGAGCTGGCCTTTTGTAAAGCTAATGGGTCTCAGTGGCTTCTTTAAGAACAAGCCACCCCAAAAATGCTTTCCTTCACAGCAAGAAACAATATATTACTGCTTAGGAGGTCCACAAGTTCAGCTACTCAGAGGACTTCAGTGAGTCAAAGAGGGAGCACAAACATCTGTGGGGTGGCAGATGCTCCAGAGTCCCTGCTAATACAGAAAGTGAGGTGCTGCATCCCCGAGAGCCCTGCCTGCGCTGCACCACCGACTACATGTGGCTCCCGCTGCTTTAGCTCCCTCTGGGACTACACATGTGCGCACAATCAGTGCATGGAGGGTCACACCACGTGGCCTCCTTTTCCATTTGCTGGATCCAGAACCGCCATTCCTGCAGTGGAGAGACCTCCAGAGAGGAGGTGGAGGTCCTCACTTTCAGAATGGGACTTCCACTTCCTCTCCTCTCTCTCATGCATCCTCCAAATCCACTCTGAAGGTTTCTCAAATCTCTGGAACAGAACTGGGATGTGTGAGAGGCTGTGGGGAGGAGAAGACATGGAGGTCCTGTTCCATACGCAGTGCCCTGGGTCCACCCTCCTGTGCTTTTGTGGGTTTCAGATTGTAGAAGACAATTCGACGGTCTCCACTTCATGTGACAGTTGAAGAGAGGAGCTCATCTGATACACTGTGAGGTTGTGTCCTGAGATATCAACATGAGTAAATCAATTCACACAGTCACTCATTCAGTAGAATAACCATTTGTTAGTGATGGATTCAAATTCCCACCTATTAATAAGACTAATATTGTTTTCCCATTTGCTTGCTTTTAAATTTGATCTTATAGTTAGAAGCAATGCTTTTGCTTTTCTAACTCATTGTAATCCATATTTTTCTTAGACTTGCATGCTGAAATTCCCCTGGGCAGCCAAAAGATGAAAGGGGTCAGATACAAAGCACAATGTGCTGGCCGCCTGGGGCCAGCCACTGGTACTGGCAGCATTCTCTTGGCACAGGACGAGTGTTTGTCTCATTCATTGATCTGCCATCAAAAATGTGCTGGTGCTACAGTCTGCAACAGAACATTGCTTCCCTAAAGAAAATACAAAGCAAAGTGAGGATGGGTAGAACAGTCTTCTAGTGGCACATTCTACAGCTCTATAACCAAATTCAAACCATGTACCATCCCCAGAGATCTCGTGTTTAAAATAATTGCTCAGAGCAGGTTGACAGTTCCAAAACGTTTGAGTGAGAGGATATTATACACAATAGAGCTCATTCTTCTTTTCATAAATATGTGCCGTAAAAGTGATTAACCTCTGGCCAAGTCAAAATCCATTACACAGGCAGTCTCCCTCGTACCTGTCAAGAACCGTTAGAAGGTCCAGGGGGCAAGCACTGAGCAGCTGCCATCCCTCCAAAGGCCTGAGAATCTTAGGAGGCCAAGACCCAGAGAGTCTTTCCAGAGCATCTGCTGTGATATAATGCCTGAGCAAACTAGCGTCAGAGGACTGGGGCATAGCTTTGCACAGCCTCACATCTGATGGATGGAAACCTGGTTTCCTATTTTTGTGAGCTATACTGTTTGGCAGGTGGACATGGTATTTCATTTGTAAGAGACTCCACTCTTGGCTTAGCACCCTCTGCTCAAGGAAACAAGAGAACAGGATTGCAGAACGGAATGGATACACCAGCCTCCCCCAACTCAGTGGCTTCTAGATGTGAAGGACTTCAACTCCCAGCCCTAGCTAGCATTGCCAAAGCTGAAAAAAGATGGGAGCTATCAGTCAACATATCTGAGAACAAAAGTTGTCCATCCCATCGCAGAATATATGATTTCTTTTGAACATGCTCAAAACAGATAGTCCTAGCATTAGACTTCTCTGTGCCTCTTAGGTTAAAGCCGTGTCAGCATCTGACAGCTGCCAAAACTCTGACTTCACCTATCATGACATAAGAACATAAGAAAAGCCATGCTAGATCAGACGAATGGTCTATCCAGTCCACCACTCTGTGCACACAGCATCAAAGCCACTGTGCATAGGATCCCTCAACTAGAATGGGTGCAAGAGTTCCGCCTGGCGAAGCTCCTCAGGATCTGGTGTATTTTGGCTTGATCATGGGGACAGCACATAGCCAGCAAGGCCAGTGGCCATCAAAAGCCCTGTCTTCACAATCCCCACACCACCTTGTGCAACAAGCCCAGTGTCCCAGCTTACACACTGCTGCTTCTCCCAGCCCCTCCGGCAAGCTGGTGCCTCAGGAAATTTCCTGATTCCTTGGTGTTCAGGCAGTGGCAGAGAGCAGGAAAAATGATGGTGGTAATATGGAAATGTTGGTAGGGGGACAGAG
Organism: Varanus komodoensis; assembly: GCF_004798865.1. Classification (NCBI taxonomy): domain Eukaryota; kingdom Metazoa; phylum Chordata; class Lepidosauria; order Squamata; family Varanidae; genus Varanus; species Varanus komodoensis. The sequence goes on from NW_025336480.1 coordinate 13,223,441, forward strand.
TGATGAAGGAATGTGGCAGGGGGGAAGAGGGATCTCTGGAAGAGAGACAGGTGTGGCTGGTGCTCTTTGGGGGGCAAAGAGACACATAAAAGAAGGGGAGGAAAGAAGAAAGGACAGGAAGTAGCAAAGGGAAAGGAATTCTGCAGAAGGGGAAAGTAAAAGTGGGGCAAGAAAAGCAAGCACCTACACACCAGGTGTCAAGAAAAGCAGGGAATCTGGCATGGGGGGACAAGAAGAGAGAAAGTCTGGGCAAGGGAGAGGGTTAAAAAGAAAGAATAAAAGCAAGGGGTGACATGAAAAGAGACTTCAAGCAGAAAGGCAAGAAAAGAGAGAGTCCCCAAACTGCATGTCAAAATGGCCATGGAACAAATGCAATCCTGGGCTGGAAAAAATATTGCCACAGGGACAAGTTTTACCTACCCGCTGCTCAGTCGAGTTCTGAGGTATTGGTGCTCCATTTCACAAGCTTACCAGTGGCAATGATTCCTTCTCTGGAGACATTAGAAGTGGGGATTTGTGGCATGACAGTGAACAACTGTCAACCAGCCTCAGTATTTTGGAGTTTTAAGCCAGGCTGTAATGGTTTGTTGTTTTCCGAACTGAGCTGTGAGGGAGAGGAGTTCTGAATCCTGTCCCTCCATTTTAAAAATTTGACACCATTTCCAATTCAAACAAATCAATGTTATAATCTAACATATTCAAGGGGCTTCAGTTTTGCTTGCTTTTAAATTGGCCTATCTTAGGAGAGTTTTGCACTACAGGGTGCCATGAATAAGGGTGATATAGCTGTTCTCTTCATTTTTCTCATAATATTTTAGTCTGCATAACATACTAATCACCAAGTATTTTACACAGGTATAACATAAACCAATTAAGCATGCAGAGATAAAAAGAACAAAAACGGAGAGAAATACTCTCTGAGGTCAATTTCATTTACACACTATTTCCTGAAAGAAGCTTTGGGCATGAATTGGCTTTTGTATTACACACGTCTGTCCACTGACAGAGCAGTGCAAACATGTGAAGTATGGGTATCTAAGGAAATTATGATTCAGCCCCAGGCCTTAGAATTGCAAAGACCACTACTGACAATGCCTCTCACCCAGGGAATGTGCAAAATATAGTCAAGGTATGCACATTCCTGTTGACCGATCAAAGATTTTGCATACGGGCCAACAAATGTTCAAAATGCAGTCAAGTTATGCACAGAGATTGCTAGAGATTATGCATGTTGGCTACAGAATGTGCACAATTTCATCTACATTAACATATGATCTGTACATTTTCCATACACAGAGTGGCTATTTGTTATGGAATTTAACCATTCAACTCCAATTAAACTCAGCAGATTATATAATTACTGAGGTCAAGTCAGTATAGCCATTGTTTTCCTTAAAAACAACTTAGTGATAAGGTTTTTTTAAGTGCATATCAGAATGTATTTTATTTTTATCTATGACATTTTATACCAATTGTCAGACACATGATTTACAAAGTAGTTGTTTTCTGTTACCCTTTCAGAATTTTAAACAAAGGAGTCCCAATTATGAACAAATCAGGAAAGAAGAGGTCTTACCATAATTAAAAAGGGAGAAGAAATTAGCATATGTATATTACCAAGAGGGACTGAATGAGGTTGTTAATAGATAGTGGAAGTTCACTCCAGCAACTCCATTAAAAAATGAAATGGATCTCTAGCTTAGAGATCTGAAAACAAATATTTACTGATGCATACATATTGCAGCAGCAATCAAAATACGGCTTCGTATTTGGAAAACATCGGCCCAGAAAATAGACTAATCTGAACAAACCTTGCATTCCAGTGCCAGAAGTAGCTCGCTCCTTTTCTATCTCAGGCCGAGTCCCAATCCTTCAATCTGCCTGTGCAAGGACACCATTTGAAGAATGGGATTTCCACATCTTCTCCTTCCCCTCCTGGATACAGCATGCAAAACCTCGCAGAAAGTTGTGAGACCCCTGGAGGAGATCTGGAGGACATGTGGGGAAAGGTGATGCGGTGAGGAAGAGAGAATGCAGGAGTGCCATTATTTATTTATTTAAAACATTTTTATGCCGCCCCCATCGCAACAAAGCCTCGGGGCGGCTCACAAAGAATACATAAAGCATACATAAATTATAACAATAATATAGCAATTAAAAGAAGAAGAAAAAACAACAACAACATTTAGAAACCCCCGGTGCATTCTCGGCTAAAAATTTTTAAATCCTAATTAATACAATAATTTAGCAATTAAAATAAGTTTTAAATAAAAAGGTCTTAGCCTGGCACCGAAAAACAAATAACGACGGAGCCAGGCGGACCTCTCTGCTAGTGGTGACCTTCCACTGGCGAATAAAGGATCTGCCCCCAGTTCCAAATCTATGTAGCTGCTATCAGCCTGCCTGGAGTAGGAAAAGTACAGAAGTTCAGATGATATGATTATTTGTTGCATCACATTCGCACCCCACCTTTGTTCCTTTTGCAAGAACCCCAAGAGCAGAAGTTACAAGGTTCTTCTGCTCTCCATTTCATCCTCTCAGCAGCAATCCTGTGATGTGGTTTAGGCTGGAAGTCTGGGACTGGCTCAGAGTCACCCAGTTGTCTCCAAGGTTGAGTGCAGACTAGAATTGGGATCTCCTGTGCTCCAGTCCAACACTCTAACCACTCTGACTTCTCCGATAGTGTTCAGATATTAGTAAAATAATTGTGCCTTTGTCCCAACTGTTACGTTCTGCTTGGATATTAGTATAGTTAGTGATGCCATGTGAGATAGGGCTAGGCGAACTTCAGGCTTGCAGGATCTCCTTTGCTTTTTAATTAAAACTTTGAAATCCATGAACTAGAGCCTGTGCACATGCCATACAGTTACAAAGAAAGAACGCAGAACCCAGGAACTGGCTTTGTGCAATGCAACTGAATGACGTTCACAATTTTCCACCTAAAAGCCCACACGTTCTTACTCAGGAGCATAATTCTGGGTGGGTTTCCATGTGGGAATTGTTATGCTCCTGTCATTAAACAACCGGGACTTGGAAAATCATTGCTCATCTATTCCAAATCCCCCAGAAATAATCAGATACTTTTGTCTGCCTTGATGCAAGCAATGTGTTTCCAAGGTGGGTAAAGCCACCAAACCTTTCAAGGGACAATCCTGTGCATGTCTCAACAGAAAAAGTCTGACAATTTCCAGCATTCCCCAGACAGCCCCCTTGGGCTTTTTTTCCTTTCTCAATACGCACCGGACGACACCTTTAACATAGTAACCTCAAAATCATCAGGCTGACCATGTAATGTGAACTAGACTAGATGTTCCTCCAACTGTGTATCATGTAGCTGGAAGTTAGTTTTGTTTGCTGTAGTGTAAACATATATAGATGTGGATTGGCACCACTGGTCTATCGGAGGGGGAGATGCAACTTTCTCCATCAACTTTTTTTTAATAATTACCCCTCTCCACCCCATGGAGGATGCCAGGTAGAAAAATGGGAAAGGTTTCCTCCTTTTCTCTTGATGTATAGTGGTCCCAGTCTGGGACCCCACATGCCTACACTGGAGCAAATAAAAACCCAACATTCAAATATGCTCTGTAAATGTGTGTGATGCAGGTTTTTGAGACAACACAGGGAGCATCCACCCCAAAAAGAAGCACATTCAATTGTTCTCCTTCTTTCCAAGTAATGAAAAGATGGAGAAGGGAGAACCAGTGTTTCAAGACCCATTAAGACTGCATCCATATGGCTAGAGGGTACCACAGGATCGCTACACCCCAAAATATGAATTCATCAGTTCAAGTTTCCTGGCTTGCTATGTCAGTGCCTCAAACATATGGGCCAAACACAGCTCCAAGCAGCAATTCTGCCTCTCTTTAATTTAGTAATGAAAAGATGCAGCTCACGTAACCAGAACATTGAAATTATTCTATTGCTTTCTTTGGGAGTTAATTAAATTCCAGTTACCACCAATGTAAAATAGATTTGACGCATGAAGATTTAGCTTGACATGTTAGGCTAGTTAATTCTTGATTTAGGCAAAGTCATTGACTTTAATGAATGAGACAGAATTTTGCTTATAGTCAGCAAAGCCATTCTGCATTTGTAGAGTAAAATATACAACACACAAAATTTCATTGCAAGTTTGTACAGTTGATAGAAAGGGCATATCCCTTTGCTTTCCTTCAATCTCAGATTGTTTTTCTCACTGTTTACAGCAGCAGCCAAGAATTCCCAACTACTCTGACATTTTAAGATAATCAGATTTCATATATAATGACACAGATGCCAGCCCTTACCCAGCGCCTTTTCCTTGCTATAGAGGGAAGAACACATTCTCACACGCACTCCTACTAGGTAATTTGGTTACACCCATTGGATGTAACCAAATTCCCACTGGTTATAGCCAATGGGAATTTAATTTAGAGTAGACCCACTAGAATGAATGGAGTTAGTCATGACTCATTAATCCCCACAGATTTACTTTGGGCAGAGTAAACACTGGATATAATGTAGTATTTTTTAAAATAAATAAATATTGAAAAGGAAGAATGGGGAGACAATCCAGAAAGCAATGGATTGTTTCAGCAGGTGGAGCAGTAGCTTTGGAAGGCCTCAGCACACTTGTCTAAAATGTTTAGAAAGAAAATGAGAATCCCCATCTTCAACAGTAAAACTAGGGAGTGCTCATTCTTTATCGTAAAAAAACCCCATACATTCACAGGGAGGGAAGTGAGTTAGCCCCAGGTTTGGCAACCAGTAAGTACTCATGATGATTATACAACTTTTTCAGCACAGCCCCTGCAAACGTGTTTCAGTTGGTGGAGATCATCCCTCATATGGAACAGATTGTGTGCGTGCGTGCGTGCGTGCGAGTGAGAGAGAGAGAGAGAGAGAGAGAGAGAGAGAGAGAGAGAGAGAGAGAGAAACAGAGAGGGAGTTATTCCACATGAACTGCAGGTCAATGGCAATTTCTTTGCAAGAGACTCTACCTTGAGAAAACAAAACTAAGTTAGCATTAAGGAATTTATTTATTTATTTATTGCATCCTGAAAATGGAAGAGGTAGCCCGTTTCTTAAATCTGCGTGGTAGCTTGACTGAGGAGCAAGAAAAGAGACAGCATATTAAATGTTTTGATTGGCTTGCTGACCTCCATTCAGTCACAATTTAGATCAGGAATGGAAGACTTAAGCTGCGCCTCTGCTGTTTTCTGTTTTTTGTGGTAAAATTTGACATAGACCCCTCCCCCCCTCCCCAGGAAGGGTAAACAAAAATAATGTCCATTGGACTCGTGGATACATTGTTCTACTCCCCCTCACCCTGTGGGAAGGTACAATTTTGCATCAAAATGGGATGGGGAAAAACTCAAATGCCCTGTCCCTGAATCCCTGTGGTCCCAATCAAATTAGGGCCATGAACACTTGCATATGTAAGCCAATCACACATAGCTTTGCTGTGCGTTATCTGAGGAACATCTGGTGTGCCCATATTCTACATGTACCCACAATGGCATGACACTCAAAAAGCCAGCTCAGTTTGCCACAAATTTTTCCAAAGCTTCCCAAAAGCAAGGAGGCAAAGCATAAAGCTCTTAGGAATCATTAGGTTCAGGCCTTGAGATTGCTACAAGCATGCCATGTGTGACAGTGTCCAGATAGGCCAGAAGCCCCGGGAATGCCTTTTTCCATGCTTAAAGTAGGATCGCCAGGAAGCATGGAATCTAAATTCCTTCTGGTCCCTCCCTGAGGTCCAACAGTTTTGAAAAGTGTTCACAGTTGCTCACTGGGAAGTGCCTTGGCCTTATCTGACTTTCGATGGCAGCCCAGCAGTCTTGGCCATTCAGAATGAATGTGAATGTTAGCCACATTCATTTATACAATGCCCAGTGGATTAGTCTGTTTTAACTAGGCCAGCTGGGCAGCAGTTGGTCTGGCCACCCTATAAAAATCATTGTCCACAAAGTACTGGTTTTTCATAGAGATGAAAGCACACTTTTTCATGGACATCATCCTCTTACAAGCTCTGGTGGATGTCCAAAATGCAAAAATCTGTTTCATGTATGCCATACTGGCTCCAAAGTAGTCATGATCAAGGCCAGAAGCTTAGAAATAATCTGAACTCTGCAATCTCCTCTCTCAACCAGTCATAATTATCTTACTTCAGTGATCAAGCAGGATTCATGCTTAATGACTTGGAAAATGTGTGGCTGTGTAGTCTATATGTCATATAAAATGCTTGCAGAGTAACTCTCATATTTGTGATTAATAGACTTAGGAAATCTTCCATATATACATGTCTAGAATAAAGGCAATTAGCACAGTGTTCAAGCAATGCCACTCCTAGCACTGTTTAGATTACAGATGGCTCTTATTCCTCCTTCCTTAATTACATGGAAATGGGATATCTTGACTATTGAATCCTTCTCTCAACAGTCAAGCCAGATGAATTTTATGAGCCTCTTTTTTATGTAAATGGCTGGAGATAATATCTAATAAATGCTGTGTTTATCTGCTGCATTTATTGTATTTTTATTGTAAATGCATTTTTACTTGTTTTTTTTGCTGTAAGCCACTGAGGTAACTTCAGTTACATGGCAGCCTATAACTTGTATGCCTACAGGGAAAATTTTCTAGTGGGTCAGTGATCCAATGCAAGGCATCTGGAAATGTATATAAGCTCCATGTGTGTATGTCATGTGTGTATGCAAGCTGAAACATACTGCTTTAGGATTAGCCTAAACCTGGGAGGAAGGTTGTTTAGGATCTGGCCCTTAGCTGAGAACCAGAGTTTATCATATCATAATTTTGTCAGTGGGCATACAGTGAGACCCAGAAGTCTCCTTTTCCCCAACTCCTCATAAATCATTTCTCTTTTCTCTGGAAATTCCACATGGGAACCATGATAAAGTCTGGAAGCCTCAGCAAGCACAATTGTTCCTTTGAATAAGTTTTATTCTTAATATTCTTAATAAACCTAACAAAAAAAAAACTAAAAACAACATCAATCATCAAGAACATCAGACCTGCTGGGTCAGTCCCCCACATTTTTTTCTTTTTATGTTAAACTATAAACATATTTGAATCTATGCAGAGTCCTGTTTCTCTAGCCAATGATAAAAAGAGTCCCAGGTTTGATAGAAGTCTGTATCGTCTTTCTCCTTCAGAGACAAAGTCAATCTGTCCATTTCTGCACAATCCAAGATCTTTTTTTAGAATCAGTTCATCGGTAGGTGGCTCTTCATTCTTCCAATGCTGGGCAAATGCAATCCTCACCGCCGTAGTTACATGTGGAGTCAAATACATTGCTTGTTTGTTACGATCATCAGGGATAATGCCTAATAAGAAAACTTCAGGTTTAAATGTTAGAGATTTTTGTAACATTTTCTCAAGCCAATTGTGTATTTTAATCCAATACTTTTTTGCCTTCTCGCAGGCCCACCACGTATGATAAAAAGTACCCGGTTTGTGTTTACATCTCCAACATTCATTTAACATATTCAGGAACATCTTAGCTAATCTATTTGGCGATAGATACCATCTATAAAACATGTTATACAGGTTTTCTGTATATGAGGTTGCTAATGTTACTTTTAATGTTTCCATCCCACAGCTTTTGCCATTTCTTTAACTCAATATTGTATCCAAAGTTTTGTGCCCACGTTATCATAGTTTCCTTAACTTGTTCATCTTCCATTCTCTTATCTAGTAGAAAATTATACAGTCTTTTAATCATTTTCTCATCTGATTTGAAAATGAAAATCACGTGGTCATATGCTGTTAACTCCTTATAGAAGCCCCACATTCTATAGTCTTTAGCATATCTCGATTGCATCTGAACCTTGTGCCACCAAGAAATATTAATTCCTTGTTCTTGTATTTCTTGATTCAATTTCAGTCCTCCATCATTATCCAAAATATCGTCATATCTCACAATCGTATCAAAATTCAATGCATTTGGATATGCAAGAGTTTCCATAGGTGAGAGCCATCTTGGTAATTTAGTATACAGTTTTATCTTTAACTTTTCCTACACTGACATTAATGATTTCCTAATAAATGATTTAAAAAACAACCATGTGCCTTACACTTTTCATACCACATATAAGCATGCCAACCCATTTGCAAATCATGCCCTTCAAGATACAAGATTCTCTTGTTTCTTAAAGTTACTCTTTCTTTTAGCCACGTTAAAACAGAAGCTTGAAGCAACCACAATTGTTCCTGAGCAATGGTGGCAGAGAAAGGAAGAGCTGCTACAGCAGGGTAGCTCTCCAAATGCTATGGAAGGGCAACCAGGTCCAGGTCCCATGAATCATGCCATCTTCGATGCTCTTGAACAAGTTTCTGGGTCTCATTCCTGGACAGTGTAATTTCCCAGGCAACCTTGCTAAGGATCTAGTAGCCCTAAGGATCTAGTAGCAATAACTAATGACTTTGCCACCTACAATGTTTCTGTTGGGGGGGGGGTTTCCCAGGGCTGTTTCAACAGTAGTTCTGATCACTGCAATCAACTGCTAGGCATGTGCAACTGGAAAAGGATGTCCAACTAATTACTGCTGAGCCTGCACTTTAGCATATGTTGTGCTTGGCTCATACTTAGCCTACATGTTTCAGAGGGTTCTACCACCCCCATTCTTGCTGCCCATGGCACGTAGAATGCCTGAAATCAACTTGCCGTTGCGCAAGTGAGGCTACTCTGTTCTCAGTCCTGCTGTGTGTGAATTTGACTCAATAATCAAACCAGCCCACCCACTCAAAGAATACTTCAGGTCATAGATGGGGCTGTCCTTTCTCTGAAGGACCGAGTTTGTGATTTTGGTGAGTTTCAGGACTTGGAGCAAATGAAGGAAGCTCTGGGATGGTGGAGGCCTGGGGTACTTGTTACCAGATTAGGCGGGTAGGGGACCTCCCTATCTGGAGAGGGAGGAATTCCCCTTGATCATTCATGTTCTGGGTAACATCTGTGCTGCACTCTAGGTGGGGCATCTGTTCAAGGCAGTTGAAATGTCAAGTACTGCAGAGTGTGGAAACTGGGCAATCTGATCAAATGGCACCAATACTGTGTCAGCCACCAGTGTGTTTCTGACCCAGTTTTAACCTTTAAAGACTCAAATGATTTGGATCCAAAGTCCTTGAAAAGCTGCCTTCTCCACTTCCACCACGCCTGCACTTTGAGGTTACCAGCAGAGGCCTTTCTTACTTACCGACACCCAAGGGTGGTTAAGCTAGTAATTCAAGGGGGAGAGCTTTTTCAGAGGTTGCCCTACATCTCTGGAATCAGCTTCTATCAGGAATTCATCAGGCCCTTTCTTTGAAGAACTTCAGAAAAGCTCTCAACAACCACCTACTTTCACTGGTCTTCCATCAGTATCATTGTCACACTTAGACCTCACCTTTCATCTTCTTGCAAGGAACCCAAGATTTTATTCCTCTTCATTTTATCCTCACAAGAACAACAAACCTGAGAGGTACTTTGGGCTGAGAGCAGGTGACTGACCCAAAGTCACTCAGTGAGCTTCATGGCTGAGATGGGACTAGCACCTGGATCCCCTGGGTTGCCAGTCCACCATTGTAAACGTTAAGCCATACTGACTCCATAATCCGTGGACCATGGATTTTATTGGTATAAGACATTTTTATGCTTAATAGTAGATATTGGTTGATTGATTAACTAATTGCCTGTCTGTATGTTTTTAAGAAAATCCTGTATGATGCATTGAGAAGGTTCTACCGTAAAGGCAACTAAACATAATTTTAAATACGAATAAATAAATAATAGCCATGATGGCTCTAGGATCAGAAGCAACATGCCCCTCAATAGCAGTTGCTGGGCGTAATCAGTGGAAGGGTGTTTCTGCGCTTATGCCCTACTTCTGAAGCACCATATAGAGGGCATGACAGACCGTATGGACTCTTGCTTGGATCTAGCATGGGTTTTCTTATGTTCTGATGATGACAGCTCTCAGCTGGGAACCTAGCAGTCCCGACCACCCATAGAAGGCCTTGGACTCAGAATAAGGCACATGCAGCTGGAAGGCTTTACTGCACACTCTTCCGTGATGGATGCAAGTCAGTAGTTTTTCACCTTAACAATGATTTGCAATTCAGTTACCAGTAAGATGGCAGCTAAACCCAGGAGCTACTGTAATACTAGCAGTCTAGTGTAAAACCTAGTATAATCCCTTAATTCAAACCATCATTTCATCCACTGTTGTTGGTTAACGAGCAACTGCTTTCTTAGCATTTCTGCTTGAATTGCTAAGTAATTGCCAAAGAGATAGAAACTGACAGAGGGTAATTTGGCATCTATTATTGTCACTTCAGGACTACATGCACTATGCAGTCTTAGAAATAGAAATTGTTTGTTCCACAGCAGCTAAGTCTTTCTCTAGCAGTAGGAAATCCTCCAGGATTTCACTGCCAACTCTTCTGCTCCAGAGCAACAGGTGGGCAGAAAGTATAATGGAACTGACCAACAGATCATTGGATGATTTACAATAGATCACAAGTGTTTCCAACTTCTAATTTGGTTGCCCCTCTGAGTTCTGATTCCTGGTCTATACTAACTTGGGTATAGATTTGGTGGTCCTCAGAGTTCAGGTAAGAATCAGACTAGGTCTCAGAGCCTGATGTCTGTCCATGTCTCAAACTCTAAATTTCTCTTTGTTCTTCCCATCTTCTAATCCCAGCTGTTCATTCTAGAACCCTCTTTCAGCTGTGTTGTTGTTGTTAGTTGTGAAGTCGTGTCCAACCCATCGCGACCCCATGGACAACATTCCTCCAGGCCTTCCTGTCCTCCACCATCCCCTGGAGTCCACCTAAGCTCACACTGACTGCTTCAGTGACTCCATCCAGCCACCTCATTCTCTGCCGTCCCCTTCTTCTTTTGCCATCTATTGTTCCCAGCATTAGGCTCTTCTCCAGGGAGTCCTTCCTCCTCATTAGGTGGCCAAAGTATTTGAGTTTCATCTCCAGTATCTGGCCTTCTAAAGAGCAGTCAGGGTTGATCTCCTCTGGGACTGACTGGTTTGATCACCTTGCGGTCCAAGGGGCTCACTATAGTGCTCACAAAAAGGGCTTATCCCTCTTTCTGACCCCTCACATCATAAATCAATGCTGCATCCACAGAGGCATTGCTATTGTCAGTAGCTAGATCCCCCTCCCCTTTTGCTTTCATAATAACAGACAATTTTCTGGGAGAAAAGTTATTTATTGTCCAATGTATATCCAGTAAAGTTTAATCAGCAAAGAAGGGGTCTGTGAGCATGCACAAAGCATTTAATTGACCATGAACTGGAATGCACCTCCGAGAACCCTCATTTTTAGTGTTCCTAGACCCCACTCGGGGAGTGCCCTTCTCGAGGTGGGCCAGCCTCTTAGCTGTACCCTATCCACCTAGTCAGCTAGCCTTTCTCTCCCAAGGTCAAAGATGGGGTGAAAATTCATACCAGGCTCATCTGGGTCCTGCCCCATGGCCCCTCCCAGAAGCTGCAGACTGTGGCTATTTTCAGGGTCCAGATTAACACCTGAGGGAGTGGCCCTAAGATGAGCCCTTCTGTCTCTTCCCTCTTAAGGCCTGAAGGCCCCATTTCCCAGGAGTCCATCCTCCCCATCATCGGAGCACATGTCTCCCTGACCTTGACTGGGCACCAAAAACAACTGTCTCTTTCATTCCTGACAGTTTGCATGTATGAGACTAGGGACTTTGGTCATCCATCAAGAAGACAACAATAATCAATATTCTTATCCTTTAGTTCATAAGTATTTGCATCCTTCAGCGCCTGACCTACCTAATGCCAGCACTGGCTACCAGGAAGACATTTTTTGCCACACAAAATTGCCTCCTGAACTTGTACCACATAGCAGCAACAAGATTGCAATTTCCCCCAATCAAATTCCCTTTGGATCTGTTGGACTACGGCTCCCTGAATTCCTGAGCATTGACCATACTGGTTGGGGCTGATGGTAACTGAATTCAACATAGATCTGGGTCACACTTTTAGACAAAGAGCAATATGGCATTCAGTTACATCCTGATCCCACCCAATGAAAATGATCTGAGGACAAGCTTTCCTTGTAACCAGGGGCTTGCGATTGTCCCATTCTAGTTAAAATACTAAGTCTACCAGAATCCCCGAGGCTTTTTGCGAATGGGGTGGCATAAAAATGGTTTAAATAAATTAAATAAATAAATAAAATCCAGATGAAATTGTTAATAATGCTCTGAAGGCATCACCTGGACAAGGCTCTAATTTGATTCCTGATTTCAAAGAAAGGCTGTGTTTTGTTGTGAATAGGTTTCATGATGCAATAAACCTCAGAGGCCTCTAGCTGACCTTATTTGGAGAGGGAATGAAGTGGAAACAGGAGCCTGGGAGGAAACACACAAGATTGTCTTTGTAGAAGGTCTTTGAAGTAAAAATTTGTCCCTGCTGCAGTCAGCAGCATTGCAAGTGGCAACACCAAGCAGAAGGGAATGGTCCTTTGCATGTGTGAATTTCCGTAAGTCAACATATCTTAGGATCCAAGTCATAACACACTGGCCTGGAGTGATTGTAAGATGTCTGTTTTGTATTTCTAGTAGTGGTATGAAGGGGAAGAATGATCCTCTTCTCCTTGGGATAAATGTGTTCAGATGTGCTTTCAATTTCCTGTCTTTGATACATTTTTTAAACAATAAAACTATAAGTAGGGTCTGTCATACCTTTTGAACCAATGCCAGCACTAATGAGATTACTCTAGAATAACGAGACAAAATGTCCAAAACTTGGGTCTTTGGGATAATTACTTTTTGACAGAAATAGTTTACATGGCAAGGCAGCCAAAGTTAAGCCTGGTATTTCCCATAGTTTTCAGTGAAAGAAACAGAAATCAATAGGATTGACTGAAGTAGAAGCACTTAATTTTGGCTAGACTACCCCAGTGCTAACAAGTTTTTTAAGCCAAATATTTGATATTCCTTTACAGCATCAGCTAATCTAGGTTGACAACAGAGAACTGAACAGTTACTTCAAGGCCTTTGTCAGTTTATTATTTTCCCCAAGCAGTCAAGAGCTTCTGTTTTCTTTAATAATGATGAAAAATAGGCAGATTACAATATTTTATGGTTTTGTGTATGACAACATGAGGTCTAACTAATATTTCACACAGCAAATAACATTAGCAGAAAATGCCCAAGGCTAAGGGATATCTAGAGTTCACCGAGGGAGAAAAATGAATTGCAAGAATTCATCCAAAAGCCGTCACAAAATTAAATGATGCCCCAGATGAGCTCAGGTAAAGCAAAATGCATACAGGTGCAATTACACACACACATGCAGAGAGAGAGAGAGAGAGAGAGCGCACACTACAATAATTGAAATAACATTTGACAACTAGAATGTAATGGAAAGCATCTGGATTAATATAAATGGAGCAAGGAATAAAAGGAACATATTGGCTGGAGTCTATTACCCAGTCAAGGAAAAAACAAGTTAATTGCCAGTGTTTCAAGAAGGCATGATGTCAATATTATGGGGGACTTTAGTTTCCCTGATATCTGTTAGGAGGCAAATTCTCCGAAACATGGCCCATCCAAGAGATTCCTAACATATGTTGCTGATAACTTCCTCCAACAGAAAGCAGATGGAACAAGAGGAAAGGCTGTCCTCGACTTGATACTAACGAAGAGGGAAGACCTAGCAGATGAAGTGGCAGCTATGGGAACTCTGGGGGAAAGTGACCCTGCCACATGCAAATTCTTGATTCTAAAGTAAGTAAAAGTCAAATGTAGCCAAACATGTCCATACTCTGGATTTCAAGAAAGCCAATTTGAATAAACTCACAACAATGATAAGTAAAGTCCCATGGCAAGTGACTCTTATGCGAAAAAGAATCCAAGAGGGGTGGAAATTTTTAAAAAGGAAATTCTAAATGTACGATTACAAACAATCCCAACAAGGGAACATGGTAGAAGACAACTGAAGAATCCCATGTGGCTTCATAAAAATTTAGAGATGATCTAAAAAGTTTAAGAAAGGACATGTTCACGAAGTGGAAGGACAGCCAGGCTACAAAGGAAGAATGCAAGCAGGTAACATGGAATTGCAGGAGTGGCATCAGGAAGGCTAAAGCTAGGGATGAACTGAGGATAGTGAAGGATGCTAAAAGCAACAACAAGAACAACTGTAACTGCCAACTCTCAGGAGCAGGTTTTGAATGGGTAAGTGGCTGAAATTGTTATTTTTATTAATTTCTTTATTGTCCAATAGCCAAAGCTCTTTTAGCAGAACAACAAGAAAGTGGAATTCTCTACTGATGGTGGTAGTTTCTTCCATCAGTGAAGAAACTACTTCACTGTGATTGAATATCACCCTATGATACAAGTATCTACCATTTACAAAAATTGAGTTTTATATCTAAAACTGTAATTTCATAAAGGGTTTTCTTGGAATTCTTCAAAGTTATACAACTGGGCATGGTTTGCCTTAACAAAATTCTTTTGCATTACAAATTATTCCATATATGATAGAGTATCTTTGCAAAAATAATTTTAAAAAGTCTTGTCTGTAATTCATGTCTTTTCAGCTTTAAGTGGCACCAAAAATTATTTCTATAACTACTTTTGACATGTTTTCTTTCTTTATATTCAAGAAAAATTACAGTTGTTACCAAGGGGGATTATTGCTGTCACTCATAATGGAAATGAATCACTGAAAAATAAGTGACAATTATATGGCGTTATCTTTTTTAAAAGACCAGAATGCTCAGAAGAAAGCTTTAATTAATAATATTAATTAAAAGGCAGTCCATCATCATAATACAACATAGCAAATATACCTAGTTCATGAGGTCACAACCAAACAAGATTTTTTTCTTCCATGCAATTAACCCGATTTGTCTATCAACTTAATAAAACATCTGACATACTAAAATTGCTAGGCATCTTTCTCATATAACAATTGTTTTCATTCTTCAAGAAGCACGAACTTTGAGTTAGAAACACTAATTCTTTCTATCTTCATGTAACACCTTTGCTGTATTTTCGCATTCATTAAAACATCTCAAGTCTGCATTTCAGCTAAAGTTTCTACACAATTACATTTACAGTAATTAATATTGCGAGATGGTCAAAATTACATGAACAATTAAAATGACAACTGGTTAGCCACTTAAATGGAAAAATGATATTTTAAATTTAATTAAATTTATTTTAATTAATTTAATTCAAAATAAAATGGAAAAAAATAAAAATATCATTTACTGTAAAAAAAAAAAGAATCAGTAGACATAAAATTGCCTTTTAAAAGCATCGAAGAATAAAATGTCTAAACCTGCTACCAAAAGGACGACGAGTTGGAGCTCTTTGAATGGCCCAATGCAGAACATTCCAGTTCAGGATCTCACAGTAATCCTGCGTCCCACCCACTGCTCCTCTGAAAATACACGCACTCAGAGCAAGCGGCCTGACCCAGCTTCTGATGGATCAGCCGGATTGCAGGAGAACAGTCAGCTCACAGGACTTCCTAAGCTCATGGTCTTACGAAAAGGAACAGACGCATCCATGCTCATGCAGTGGAAAGCAGCAGCAGCAGCAGAGGTAATCTTCACCTTCCCATACCTGCCACCCATCCTTTTCACCTTCCTCTTTCCACCTGCCCAAGCATCTCCTTTAACACCATGGAAGGCTGCTTTCCCAACCTCACTCAGATAGTTCTGAGCTCCAAGGTTGTTCTCTTATCAATTACTGTCTCCAGCTTCAGAGATGGGAATCTAAACAATTCGATGACCCCTCAAGCAATGCCCAGAGGCCAAAGGCGCATTCTCTACACCAAATGATATGATACGTACTCAATAACAATCTGGAAACTAGTATCCATATTCAATACTAGTGACATATTAGGGATGGGGAGGGAGGAATTCATGTAGTTTGCATTTTAAAGCAAGCTTATCTAAGTTTGCCCTCTTGAACCTCAGGCATGCTAAAGTTCAGTTACCCTTTAAAATGTGCACTTCTCTGAATATTACAGGTCCTCCAGTAAAATGGCAGTGACAATAGCAATAGTGAACCAGCATCTATATTAGGGGAAATAATATGCAACAACTTATCATATTGAGAAAATAGATTGCAAAATGAGTATATTGCACAAGAATGTACATATTCTTAATTGCACAAAAAAGTACACAGCATTTTCAAGGGGCTGCAATGGGAAGTGGCAGAGGGAGGGAGTTTGCTTCACCAGCACAGTTAATCTAGCTGAAATATGGATTCAGTCCTTGCTTTATATGGCAATGCTGTCACCTTGCATGAACCGGTAGAATAAGAATAGGATAACACACATCTGATAATTTCTAGTCATGTTTCCTGTGAAGTATGGATATGTGAACTTGTGATTGTTTCTTCCTGTTAGGCCACTTGCCAATAAACTGATGCTATTTTGAGTGACAGGCTACTGAGGTTCTGGCAGTTTGATTCATATTCTTTCGTTTAACTTTCACAAATCCCCAGTATCCTTTCTCCAAAATACCCTTTTACAACAAGGCAGCAAAACTCAAAGTACTGCTGTCTGTCGCTCCATCAGCATGCTACTGATGTGCCTGGCAAGTTACCAGAAAGGAGAGCAGCAGCTGCTAATGGATCCCTCTGACATTTATATGCACAACATATGCCTTGGCAGCAGTGATAAATTCACATGGGAAAGGCTTTACTCCAAAAGCCTATGACCCACAAACTGCATTCAATTGAAATATTTCAACTACGTTCTCTATTATAAGAACAGAAAGCCTAGATCTCACAAATGGCCTGCATCCACAGAATATTTTTGAGGTCGGAACTCTTTAGATACAGACAGGCAAGCCATGTTGAAAGGAATGGGATGCTGAAATGAATGAGGATCCTCATGGCTGGTCAGCTATAGGCAGAGATCCTGCAATGAATGAATGAATGGTTGAAATATTTGATGTGTGCTTTCAGGGTATGTACACTTATTCTCTTAATGGGATTTCTTACTGGTAGTTCTGCTCCGGACTGGGATCTTACTGGTGCAGACATAAACACTGGCTTTTTAAAGGTATGTCCAGTCATCTATGAAGAATGTTTTAAACCAGTTTCTTCATTAGACTCAGTGAACATTCTATATTGTGCACTGTAAATGTTTAAAGGGCTTCAAATGGGCAACTACAGAGGACGAGCCACTCAGCATGAATACCGAGTTAAAGCACCATGAATAATATGGAGGGTTAGCAATCTTTTGCACAGCTTAGCACTATTAATATTTACCAGGCTATAGAGTGATATTGCATGATCTGGCAACAGGGTTGGGACTAGAGAGCACCAGTTCATCAATGGACACTTTTGGATTAACATAAAGAAAACTGGGCTTCAGTTTGTAACCCAAAACATTTAGTTTGGTGAAAATCACTCTTGTGTTTGCTCTCTGACTAACTAGGGTAGAAACATATTCTAAAATCTATCATCTTGTTGCTTCTGTTTTGGTGATGCATATCCTCTTCTGTAGCTATACATCTTGTTCCCTAAGCCTAACAATCTCAAAGGTCTAGTGTGAACATAAGATCTGACAATAGGATAACTCCCCAAGTATGAGTGTGATAAATAAGTGCCAATCAGTTGAGGATGAACAGTTTGTGGTCTTTATAATTAAGAGGAGGACGGTCACAAAAGAAACCAAGTAGCTGGACTTGGATGGAAAATGTCATTGCTTGCAAAGACAAGAACTTTTTTTTCTAAAATTCTCAACTTACTTGATGTAATATAACAAATATCTCATTACAGTTGTCACTATAATGCAAATGCAAATTACACAATCATGTTGGAACAATTAAAACTTAGTTTGCAGGTTTATTGTCATGGGGGAACTATAATTGAATTCATATTTCTTCCAGACTAGGTGGAAATGGCTATAATGAAACACATCAGTTTTATATTTCACATGCCATTGTTAGAACATTGGAGCATCTGTTTCGCGCATCTTACGTCCAAAAGCAGATCAGAGAAGTGTCATGAGAAAATGCTGATTAACATTGTTAATGTGACTTCTTCAAACAAGTTTGATTATCTAGACCCAAGAAATTAAAAGTTATGAATCCCAGAACTAACTTAAATGTATTAAGGGCATCCTTTCCAATGTAGCTCAGGGACAAATTTTGAAGTGTCACACAGCTGGATGCAGGATCTGCATTGTTAAGAAGCTCAGCTGTCACTTGGGAACAAAAGGATAAGTGCTCCCACTGTGCTATTAGCATGCATTTTCTCCAAAACAAAAGGATAATAAGGACAAATATAAATTAAATCAAAACTAACATGATATTGGCCTCAAAGCTCATTTTATATATATTTTAAAAATAGACAAAGCAGTCCTAGAGCCAAACTAGGCTTAATGATGTGCAGCTATCACCCAAAACAGATAACTCATGTTCCCCTGCCCCATCTGCATGTATTATAGTAGAACATACTTCATTTGATTCACAGGTTCACCTGTCATCAGCAGTCACTATGCAGAGCAGGTATTGGAAAACGCAGAGCGTTATGATGTCAAATTCCAGGTAAATTCATATTGCATGGCCAGAATGGAATTCAAATTCATGATGGCAATTTGGGGTGGCAACTTCCTATTTGCCAGCAACCTCCAGTTGGTACTTATGTGGAGGCATGCATTACTTTCTGCAAAGCTTCACATGGAGATAATTTAAGATCTTACAATAATTTAACATCTTTTATTACACAGATAAAAGCATAAAGGGAAATAATACATGGAATTATCAACTTGGGAGATGGAGGATTATCAACTTGGAGACAATATCCCCTTCCTCTTAACAGAGAGTTATGGCCTAACGACCTTCCTTCTTATGCAAGCTTGGGAAGGATCTGGATGGATGGCAACACCACCCCACACCACCCCACTCCTGCCACAACTCTATTTGACCAGAAATAGAACCACTTTGTAGCATCATCAGATTTGGAGCCCAACATTCTTAAGCCATTATCCTATACACACTTATTTGGGAGTAATTTCCACTGAACTGAATGAAACTTACTTAGGAGTCAACATGAGTAGGATTGGTAGCTCTCTTTCCAAAAAGTTGAAGACACTCCTCTAACTTGGAGTTTCTACTGAGCCCATTTTTCCCATTCATTTCAATGGAGCAAGCAGCCCCCCACAAACAGGAAGGAGTGTGTGTTTGAACTTTCTGTGTGCATGGCTTTGATGTGGATGAGAGAGACTGTGTGAAATTTATTAAGTTTATTATGAATCAGCCCAGTCATGTAACCCTAAAATGCAAAGGCTCTGTAAGAAAGAGTATCCTTGAAGGCGGCAAATAATAACTTTACAGGGCACACCAGTGTGCCAATAACAGAAATTTCCAAAGTAATTGCCCGAGGGCATTGTGCTCTCTTGAAACAAAGAACATTGGATCCAACAATGTTTAGCTGTCCTTGGAGCCATTTGAACGATTGCTTCTTAAAATGAAGCAGTTTTCGTGTTCCCTCAACTAATGTAAAGAGAAATGAAGTTGCCTGAGTACAGGAAACATCCAGTCACCCTGTCCATGCCTTTGGGTTTATAAGACTAGAAAACAATAGATACAAATGTTGAAGTTGCTCAGCTTGTCCCATCATTACCACCAAAAAACACCACCATAGCTGATTATCATTCTCTAAGGCATTCTAGAAAGTCATTTTGGAAAGTTCAAAGTATTCATTGAAGTTTTTCAACAAGGTGTTTCAACAAGGTTCTCTTTGGCTTATTGTGGAGGGAGTTACCTCATGCTTGCTAGATATTGGTAAAGCCCACACTCTAGCAATCTCAAAGTGGCCACTTGCATATCGTTTGAGATGTTAAGATGATGAGGGTGGTTGCATGCATGTGTCATTTGCGTTGTGCCTGCTTGCTGGAATCTCCAGAGCAACTTGCCTGAAATGATCGATACTCCAAGAAAGGACAGGAACCCCCAAGGGAAAAGAACCTCCAGGGGCAGGAGGTTCATAGGAGCGGAGAGCAAGAGGATCCTGAGGCTAGGCCTGGCTGCTGGGCAATTTGTAATGCCATCTCTGGTGCGTCCTCTACTGCTGCAATGCGCAAAGCTTGGGAACTCCAGGCGCATGCAAATGCTTCCTAACAACAGAAATCCAGCAAGGGTTCTTTTACATGAGATCGAGGTCCTGATGGAAAACATGGTCCTATTCTGACCTCAAGGTAGGAGATCAATAGGTTAAAATACCACAAGGATACTGCTTGTGCTTCCCCTTCCTCTGGGCTGTCTCTACCTAATTCAGAAGCATGGTTGAGTTAAGTCACTTGAATTTGCTCAAGTAGCAAGGACATCCTTGATGCTCCTTTTCATTCCATGGACTCAAAGTGATGGTCTCTTTGTTCCTTCTTCTCCTAAATCCACTGAATTTCCATGCTAAGCCCCCCACTCCACCCCGCTTTGCCTGAAGTTAGTAACTCTCTGCGTGGTTCACAACATTCACGTCACCCATCCAGATTTCAACCAGGCCCAACCCTGCTTAGCTTCCAAGATTAGACAGCATCTGGCATTCTAGGCAATACAGAAAACTGGTTTTCACACACAATGCATTCTTTATTAATGGGGCTCAGGGGCTGTCTTTGCACAATACTGGCAAGGGAAACAAGTAATTCTCCACTACACATGCTGGAACATGTGAACCTACCCAGGGCGACTTCTTGCAATTGCTAATAACCCATTCCAGAATTCTACAACAGCTCCTGGGTTCTTGGTGGTTTGCTAGCCACAGCAACATACGATCAGCACATGCAGACCAATTAACATGCCACAGTTAAGCAGCTATCCAGGCGTCATGCAAACCAGGGACTGTGGACAGGCGGTCTCATAAAGTGCCAATGTTTTTCCACGATTCACTTGCTTTTCAGTCCATTTCTCACGATGCTTCCTAGAGCTCTCCTTTTCCTTCTCTAGCACCTAGCCCACACTGACAGGGTCACAGTTTCTATCTCTTTCTGCATGAACCAGCCAGATAGCCCCATTGCCTTACCCTAAACCTTTTCAGTGCCAGGCAAAAATGATCCTGTTCTCTAGACATTTTAATAATTGACTTTGTACTGTTCAATTGCAATGGTACTGGTTTATATTGCTCTTTAGTTTCATACATTATTTTAATCTATTCATACCTGACCCTTCAGCAGCATACTGTGCGTTGGTATTATGTTCATATGCTTGATTATGAGATGTTGCTTTTATTGGTATTTTTGTAATCCACTTAGAGAGTCATTGGGAATAGGTTGAATATATGTTGAATATATAAATACATATTTCCAGATAGATCTTCAGCCTGTGGTGAACGTCATCCAATGCAGCCTTTCATAAGAAATGTCACACTGGGTCAGACCAATGGTCCATCCAGTCCAGTACTCTGTTCATAGGTGAAAGACCACATTTGCACAGCATCCCCCAAACAGGATGAGTACAAGCATTCTTCCAGCCCAAGCCCTTCAGTAGCTGCTGTGCACACACACTTCCTCTGATAATGGAGGTAGCACGTAGCCAACAAGACTGGCAGCCCTCAGTGGACTTCGCTGTGAATTTCCCCAATCCCCTTTTAGAGCCATTCAGACTGGTGGCCATCACTACTTTCTGTGGCACTGGGTTCCTTTGTGGCACAGCCTAGTCACACTGTGGGACCAGTGCTCCTGACTGATCTCAGCAGGTCTACCTGGACCAAAGGGTGGCCTTTCCTGAACTTTGAAGGCCCTTCTGAATCCTAGAAAATGACTGTGCTGTGAGAGGGAGAGAGCAAGACAACAGCTGTTCATCAGTTATTAACTTTAAGCCCAGTGGCAGACCCATTCCATGACAAACATGGTGATGTTGCACAAAGGTTTTCCATGGTCTCCAGTCAAGTATATCTACAAACCCATCCCCTTAGCCAGGTTAATTTCCCTTCCTTGCCTCATTCCCCTCAGTTCTTTTATCTCTTCCCATTCTGTTATTTTCCTTGGACTAGTCGATGCCCAAAGACAGCCCTTGCCTTTGGGATCCTTGTTACCAATTCTATTTTTTGCAAATACATTGTGTGGTCCAGGCACCCGTAACAATGGCTTAGCCAGTTCTTTGGGATTTCTTCACTGTCTATTTATATCACCTTGTGATATAGTAAATCTTTCAGCTGTTTCTGGACAGCTTGGTCCTCAAAGTCAACTAGACCGCCAGAATATTACCTACTTTATTTCAAAGTTTGTGTCTAGGCCAAAAGGTGGCCTGCATCTTCAGTGAGTTTCCACATGCCTCTGACCAACCAGGTAATGATACCTTTTCTGTTCCTCCCAGGAACCTGCTCTGATTCTACTTCTTTCTCTTGAAATCACTATAAATATGTCCATTCTTGCCCATTATTTAGGTCACCCCGTGCCACAAAACACAAAGAATCTTTCCAAAGCTGACTATAATTTGTTTACATACAGAATCATAGAGCTGAGGGTTGGCTTCAAGGACATCAAGACCAACCTTCTCCTAGATCAGGAAATCCTGAGCTAGAGTACCCCTAACAAAAGGCTGGCGATTGAAGACCTCCTCCCCAGTTATAATACTTTGCAAGGAGCATATAAATCTCTTCAATAAATAGAAAGTCCATTCTATTACTGAGCTGCTCTTACCATCAAGACATCTTGCCCAATGTTCAAAGCAAATCTGCTTTCCTGTAATAAGTTCATTAGCTCTAGACCTCACATATGGGACAACAAGTATATTTTACTGCCCAATTCTATGCATATTTACTCAAAAGTTAGTCCTATTCTGTTTCTTTAAGCTTCTCCCCACTGCATGTGAAAGAGAGGGAATGAGAACATATAACGTTACACTCAATCACGTTAAAGCAATGTCACATTACAATTTAGATTTCTTTCTTTCTTTGTTTTGAAATTCCATCTCGAAGTCATTCCATTGCATCAACACACCAAACAAAACATGCCTTTGTTCTTAAAATATATTACCAAAGCAATATCTGTAAAAGCTTATTTTCATTTCACAGTGGCATAGCCGATTTTGAATTGTTTTTCAGCCAGGGGGTCATTTGATGGCACATGCTACTAACAGCAAGTGACACATGGCTTGATATTTTTCCAGGCTAAATAGCTCATCACCAGCACTTTTCTGATTTTGGCACTGGACATCTCTTGCATTAAAATGAAGTAAGGGAAGGAAGAACGTGCTTCTTTGAACAATTCGCATGTAACAGAAAAAATGCCAGATATTCCAAGCAGGAAAGGGATTTCAAGTAAAGGACTACACTCTAAATGTAATAGTTCTTCCTTAGAATGGGAAAGCCACACTTTTCTGCAGATGAAAAATGAGGACTTTCACAGACAAAAATGAACAGATTCAATTTTGTTTCATTAACTGTACTATAACCATTATATGCACCAATGACAAAGTAATATTGTAAAACAATCCCTAAAACTCTGGAGACATCGACTGTGCATTACTGAAATACTGCAAAGAAGAAGAGGAAGAGACGGGGACACATTCCTGCCAAAATGTTATTGATTTATTATGATTTACAGTGATCGAGACTTAGGGTGAAATCTATGTGTGCTTAGCTGGAATTAAGTACTGCTGAACTCTACTTCTGAGGAGACATGCCTAGGAGTATGCTATCAACCCTGTGCTTTCCCCGCCTTTTTCCCAGTGAAATAAATGGGATTTAAAAATGGCAGCCCTTGCCCAGATGGTGCAGGAGAAGGAAAAGAAGAGACTGACCATCATTGTACCAAAGGAAGAAACACAGGTCAGAAACAGCAAGGCAGCTCTATCAGGAAATAATGAAGAATTCATACTTGGTTTTGATTAGCAAATGGCAGTTTTGCTTCTCCATCAGCTATATGCAGAGTCCTTTTGATTGCAGATATAAGACAATTTGTCCATTAGTAAAAAGGCTGTCTCATGATGTTCACTAGGTACCAAAACTGGTCTATGAAAGACAAGAGGGGTTGCCCTTTATCAGTGCTTTTTTTGTAAAAAAAAAAAAGTGCCGGAACTCACGCCCCCCCCCCCGACAGTAAGCACACACACCAATCCCAATCCCAATCCCATGTTTGCTGCTGATCTGCTACGCTGTAAAATCACTTTGTAAAATCTATTGAAAAAAGGTGCCGGTCCGCTGTTCAGGTGCGTTCTATGACAAAAAAAGCCCTGCCCTTTATACTGGAGGGAATGGGAACTGATGAATGCAAAAAACCTAACTAAACAAAAATTGGATATTTGAAAATGACACATGGCTACCAAAATCTCTCCAAAACCAACAAGGGCCTGCAGCTGTGGATCCATGTCTGAGAGACAGTGATGAGTCCCAGTTCACCCAGCAAGCTCAGATTTGAACCAGACCTCCCCAGTCTTAGTCCAACATTCTAACCACTCACTTTGAGGATACACGCACTCCTGGGCTCTTTAGGACTTACCCTTAATTACTGCCGATCTTGTGAAGCTTTGGTTCTTTTCCTGCAATAAGCCATTGTTTACACCACTTGCTGCAAAGCATAAATCAGCAAACAGGACAGAACTGGAAATGCATCCCATAGGTTCCGGGCTTACAAGCAGAGTAATTGATGCAGTACCTGTAGGAACACTTTCCCCACTTTATTTAGATTTAGAATGGTTTAGATGATTGAGAAATGTCATTCTCAGTGTGCGTGCTACCATCTGTGGTCAACATTTGGTGAAAGTCTGTGTTCACGTGTGAATGCCGAGAGTCACCTAACGTTGGACATTTCCTGTAATATACGCGCAACACCATAAAGAACCCTAAAGAACTCTTGGGCTACCCAGTGGGCCTGATTCATAATCGTGAGGGGTTTCCTTGCACATGGGTACTTCAACACAATCAGTAAAAGAGAGCAAGGATAGAATAGTAAAGGCCGACCCCATTCATCCCAGGATCTCCCATGGTTCTTGCAAGTGAGCAGTTGTAGCAAACCAAGTAATGCAGCAGCTGTATATTCCTACCCTCTGAGAAGCCTGCCGAGCAAACTGGCAAATCCTTGAGAGTCCAGGATGATAATGTAGAGTTTAAAAATCTAAAGGTCAGCTTGCTCTTCGGTAATACTGAGATCTGGCAGAGGCTGCTGTTTTCTCTGTGCAGGGAGGGTTTCCAGCTTCGGCAGAAACATCTTAAGAAAGTGACAGCTTACTAAGTCTTCCCTCATCCACAGCTCATCCTGGTAGTTTTAGTAGCTAACTTCTATGAATGGCTCTGTAGCTCTAGCAAGCAACCAGAAGAGCTTTGTACCCAGTGAAACTCCCTGACTCCCCAGGTTTGAATTAGTTAAGAGGAGGCAGGTTGGGCTTTCTCCTGTCTTTTCTGCACATCAGTGTCCTTCTCTAGGTGACAACTGCACAGATTTGGCACACGTTCTGTGTACGATGTACCAAAGCAGCTGAGATGTTCTTGGTTCTGCTGATATGGTGGAACCCAGGCTCTCAGGAATGGGGGAAAACAGGAATCTGCTTAAATGGTAGCCTGAGTTTCTTTGTAGACAAATCAAGTGCAGCATTTGTCTTTGATGCATCCAGACTGGCAATTACTTTCACACAGTTTCTTTTAAGAAATAGAAACATGACCTATAAGCATCTCTGCTGCCTTTTGGTTCTGTCCCACACAAGCAGATACAGAAACAACGCATCTCAGTGGGCAGTACCGATTAACTCTCCATGCTCAATAAGTATAAAACCCCAATTCTTTTCTGCATGAGAAGCACAGGATGGTTTTTGAGAACAGGAGCCTGGAGCTGAACATATGTTGCTGTCAAGAGTGGCATTTTCCCTTTTCTTGTTCAGTGGCTCAGTTCAGTGGCTCAGCCGTAATAGTATTAAGGTATCTGATGAAGGCATTCCTGGTACTGCCTGAGACTTCTGCCTGCCTTCCAGTTGGGCTGTGCTGGAGTCCAGGGTTGTTATCTGAGTCATTATTATCTGTGAAATAATGCAGTTTGTGAGATGGCATTTCATAAACAAAGAATGAGATGGCATTTTAAAATATATGGCTATGTCCAAAGTTAAGCACGGTCCCATTTATTTCAGAAGGAGAGAGCACAGCACGTGCCCTCTGAAAGTAACAAGAGCTATTGTGATGAGTGGCGGTGTCACAGTTTGTAAACAAGGGAGTCATAATGGCCTTTTCCAACCTGCATATGAGCTGAGCCTGAATCCCGGGGAGATTTGAGCCTGGATCTTTAACTGTTCACCAGTTGCTACTGCAACGGCTTTCACCTTGCCTCACAATCCCACTGAGTTTTAGCTGCTGATCTCACTAACCCAATTCACAAAGATGCTTCTCTTCTGCTCTTCCTGGGATATTGAGGACTGCACCAAGGAGTTTGTCCATCACTCATTGTCTTTTGCAGTACTGAAAGCAAAACTTCCGAAATAAACCACATTTTTCACCATATCCTGGAATTCTGAATTATTGTTTCTGAAGGAGCGTAAATGCACTATGAACCTTCCATGCTTCCATGTTGTGTTTCTGGACAGAAAGTTGTGCATCTGCCATCACTTTTGGTTTTTTTCATTCATTTGTGTCCCCTCACCCCACCTTTACTTCACCAGTTCACTTGGATTACCTGTACAAGAAAGCAGTCTTGATTCAATTGCATATATGTCAGTGTTCAGATTTGTTGGTATTTACCATATGCAGAAGCCTTTGTGACCATCACTACATGCCACTGAGTAGAGTGCCACACCACAGAACAGAATCTTGATGCAATCACACATCATGTGTGATCACTTGTCACATCTTTTTTGCAAGGGTGGGAATGTTGTTGTTAGTCATGAAGTCGTGTCCAACCCATTGCGACCCTATGGACAACATTCCTCCAGGCCTTCCTGTCCTCCACCATCCCCCGGAGTCCACTCAAGCTCACGCCGACTGCTTCAGTGACTCCATCTAGCCACCTCATCCTCTGCCGTCCCCTTCTTCTTTTGCCATCTATTGTTCCCACCATTAGGCTCTTCTCCAGGGAGTCCTTCCTTCTCTTTAGGTGGCCAAAGTATTTGAGTTTCCTCTTCACTATCTGGCCTTCTAAAGTGTAGTCAGCATCGATCTCCTCTAGGACTGACCATTTTGATCATCTTGCAGTCCAAGGGACTCGCAGGAGTCTTCTCCAGAACCACAATTCAAAGGCCTTAACTCTTTGGCACTCAGCTTTCCTTATGGTCCAACTTTCACAGCCATACATTGCAACCATAGCCTTGACTATACACACTTTTGTTGGCAGGGAGATGTCTCTGCTTTTTAGTATGCTGTCTAGATTTGCCATAGCTTTCTTCCACAGGAGCAAGTGTCTTTTAATTTCTTGGCTGCAGTCCCCATCTGCAGTGATCTTGGAGCCCAGGAAAATAAAATCTGTCACTACCTCCATTTCTTCCCCATCTATTTTCCAGGAAGTGAGAGGACTGGATGCCATGATCTTAGTTTTCTTGATGTTGAGTTTCAAGCCAAGTTTTGCGCTCTCCTCCTTCAACCGCATCAAGAGGCTCTTAGTTCCTGTTCACTTTCCGCCATTAGAGTGGTATCATCTGCATATCTGAGGTGGTTGATATTTCTCCCAGCAATCTTGATTCCAACTGGTGATTCTTCCAGCCTGGCCTTTCTCATGATGTGCTCTGCATATAAGTTAAATAGGCAGGGCAACAGTATACAGCCTTGCCGAACTCCTTTCTCAATTTTGAACCAATCAGTGGTTCCGTGTCCAGTTCTCACTGTTGCTTCTTGACCCGCATATAGGTTTCTCAAGAGACAAATAAGATGGTCTGGTACTCCCATCTCTTTAAGGACTTGCCACAATTTGTTGTGATCCATACAATCAAAGGCTTTAGCATAGTCAATGAAGCAGCAGTAGATTTTTTCTGGTACTCCCTAGCTTTCTCCATGATCCAGCATATGTTGGCAATTTGATCTCTAGTTACTTTGCCTCTTCAAAACCCCACCTGTACTTCTGGTAGTTCTCAGTCCACATACTGCTGGAGCCTAGCTTGTGGGTATATGCCCATTTAAAATACCGAGGAGAGGAAAGATGCAAAGGAACTGTGGTCTGTGTCTAACTGTGCCCGCACAGGTTCAAAAATAAATTTTAGACATTTCCTACTTAAGCTGGAAAGCTGAGCAGAATGAAGCCATGAGAACCACATGTGTAGATTGCATTAAGATGCTCCTTTCTTTTTTAGTTTCATAAAAAGTTTTTAGTTAAGAGAAAGAAACACAGATACTCACACACTTGAAAAAAGCATACCAAGGGATATTACACAAATCTAGCATATAATTTCAATATCTAACAAAAATTGCTATCTCCTCTAGCCACAATTAACTCAATCAATTCTTAATTAAGGTTTGAAAATAGATTAATCTAATTTATTGGACACATTGTAAATAATATCATAACTTTAGCTTGAGATAAAAGTCACTGATAATAATTTTACAAGTTCTGTTTTCTTGAATATTTGTTAAATTGCTCATAATAAGCTTTCCATTTTTTCATTAAATCCTTTGGCAAGTCTTCTATTTATATAATTGGTTAGTTTCACCATTACTTTATACTTGGCTAGCTTATTTTTCCAGTCTTTGGTAGCTGGACAGCCTTCTGCTTTCTACTTCAAAGCAATTGTAACTCTCGCTGCTGTTATCATATATTTAAATAACTCTAGCATACTGTTGGGAAGGAATCTCTGGTATAATACTCAATAACATATTCTTAGCATTCAATGGGGAAATTAATGTTGAGATTTTCCTGCATTTCTGCATGCATCTGCATTCAGATACTCCTTGCCTTGCACATTCATATAGGAGGCATTTTCCATGCAGTGTCTGCAACATTGCATGTGATGCCAGATTGATCGGTGTTGTTCCACCCTTGGAAAACCATGCTGGAATGGGATTCCTGCAGCTGCTCCCTTTATCCCCAAACCTTCTCACCCTGGAGCAGGCTGCAGGGGAGAAGCAGAAGACACAGAAGTCCCCCTCTGCCAGTGGTATCCTTTTGTTGGTGGAATCCAAAGCAGCATGTAAGGCAGAACCTAGGTGCAAATGTTGACATTTGCATTGGAAACTGCTTATTACCCGAGATAAAAGACTATATAGACGTCTCTCTGTGTTCATACCTTTTCAATAAGACTTGCAAGGGAAAAGCAACAACCTTGCATTAATTATTCTATTGAGCTTTGTGTCAAGATAAAGTAACAGGCATTTGTGCTCTTTCAGAGCAAATTTGATTATTGGATTTCACATTCTTATCTTGTGTATCAATGCTTACAATATTTTTAATGAAATGCTCATTAGTTTTATTCCCTTTTAAGTAACAGATTAACCAGAACATGGTGTTGAGCTTTGAATTCCATAGCCCCACAAGACTGACTGGTGTTTTAAAACACACAGTCCGTGCCAATATCATGCATAAAATATTGACTTCTCCAGTTCAAGCTGTCATTTTGACACATGTAGCTAAATTATTTGGTTTGAAATACTAAAATTCAGATTTTCATGAAACAAACATATCTGGGCTGTTTAAATGTTGCAATGTCACTACACTTATGTAAATACTTATATTTCAGATTGATTTAAGCAGTAAGATCTGGGGATATAATGTACAGATTTAGTCAACAATTTTTTTAAAGGTTTCAGTGTAACTAGCTCATAAATAAGCCCCCCAGAATCTACTAGATTTCATTTCCAGCTTTAAAAACTTCATTATTATATTTAGTTATTATATTTATAGTCCACCATTTTCCTTTCAAGGAACTCAAGGTGGCTTATACAATTCCCCTTGTCCTTTCACCCTTATCCCTGCAACAACAACCCTGTGAGGTAGGTTGGACTGAGAGTCTGAGTGGGGGCTAGAACCCAGGTCTCCTGAGCCCCTGTTCCACTGCACCACCTTTGCCTGCTAGGAAGACAGAAGCCTGCACGCAACCCAATGGCAGAAGCAATTTGTTAATTGCAAGCCTGACTTAAAGAGTACGTTGGTAAACCATTAGTGCACACCACAAACACAAACCTTTCCCGGGATGGCAACTGAGCAAGGTTCAGCGGGACCTGGAAGAACCAATGGTAGGTGCCACACAGCTGTTGGCATACTGGGAGAAAGTACAGCATTGTGCTGCCACTGGTCATATAAATTAGCACATCAACACAAACAGCAGGGTGCAGTTTTGTGGCAGGACCATTTCACACTACATTCTATGACTGGGCTCTATGTATTTCTAAGGTTTTTGCTCCAAGGGCAAAACAGTGGATGCTTACATGGCTGAGCTATTTGCTACAGGGACCCAGAAAATATACCTTTTGGCCTTCAGCACCTCTAGCTTCACTGCTGTCAGTACTGGAAGTGATTGGCTTCCACCAGAGGAGAAGGAGGATGTTTCTGTGACTTCACTTCTGTGTGTTTGAAGTCACAGAAGCATCCTTTACTAGATTGGGATATTGGAACAGGGGAAAAAGTATTTTAATGTGAAAGACACACATAATTAGCATCAGTTGGTGAACATACGATAAGGAAATAAGCTTGAAGCTAGGGATGTGTGAAGGATCCGTTTTGGAGTTGGGAATCTATTGGATTCCCTCGACTCAGCTCCCCAGAATCTGGCCCACTTTCTCTCAGCCCTGAGTCCAACTGGGCACTCATTGTTCACGTGAGCACCTGCCAGGAATCAAGTCCACATGCGCACTGGGCAAGCAACGCCCTTCTTCCATGACCATGACTTGTGTCCTTTGTTCGTGCTGCAGATACTGCGGAGGAAGGTTGCCCGGTAGTGCAAGAGGAGTTCCGTGAGCATTTGCAAGTGTTCGCAGACTTTTTCTTGGTTAGGCTCACTTCCTAACCAGGGCCAAGCATGAGGGAGAAGAGCAATGAACAGCAAGAAGCTGGATTCTGGGGGATGGTGGCAACCCTGGCGGGCACACACACGGCACAGGCGATGTCTATGGGAGGCTATAAGCTTGGCCAGTATCTGCAGGAACTGCAGAGAGATGTGACATCTCCTACCATCCCCTGTCTGAGTGCCACTATGCAAGGAATCTGTGCTTTTCTCCGAAATGTTCACAACGGTGGCGTGCCTTACACACCATCCCTTCCTCTTCACACGGGCAACTGACTCAAGCTCAGCCATTTGAGTGATGAGTGTATGTATGCTAATCTTGTACGAAGCAAGCAAGCATGCATTTTAATCAAGCCTGCAATCAGTGCTGTATTGAATAGGCAAGCAAATGACCGACTTCTACGAAGCAATCCGATGTGTGCCAACAGGCAATTAATTTCTCTTTCTTTAAATGAGATGGTGGCTTATTCTACTTAAATAATGCTGGCCATATATATTGCTCGTCTGAATACATATATTTTAAATGCATATACGTAACCTGCCCTGTAAATGGATCTTAGCCCAGAGGAGCATCAGGCTGAACTCACACATGTGCAATGGTCCATGCAGATCTCGGAGGCCTTGAGCCAGAGGTGAGGTGCACATCCAGCTATTCAGGATGCCCTTTCACAAATAGGGCCTGGCTACTTTTACAGTGGGGAAATTGGCTTAATCAAAATTTGAAAGCAAAGGCTTCATTTTTCTACTGATTTTGTTCATAAGAAATATAAGCAGGCACATTTGTTACACAAAAGGAAAACAGATTGTTGGTATGTCCACCTTTAGCATCTGGGACACAATGCTAGTTTGAATAGACCAAATCTGAAGGCAGAAAAGGACAAGGACTGGAGAAGTTAGCACTGGCCAGGTAAGTAATGGAAGGTGGTGCCATGGAAAGAGCAGAGCACGAGGCGGAGAGCTTGATAATCAAGGCCACTTGGGTGCTGGTGAAAATTGTGGCCACGAGGACAGGCATGGATGGGGCTTGGAGCAAAGAAAATCAGCAGCATGAGAGTAGCTATCATTGCTGAGTGTTAGAAGAAGCCCCTTATGGAATGCTTGAATATAAAATTATCAAGAAAACATTAACACTAATTGCTTTCATATATCCAGATGCTGAACTTGATCATTTATTTAGTCTCTGCAGCAATGAGGGGGAGACCGAAAAGAGGGTAACCCATTACTGGGAGCCCTGGAGCCTTGGGGCTGCATCTTGTGTTTTACAGTGCACAACTCCAAATACACAGAGTTAATTTTCTCATAAAATTATCCTTATTTACCACTTATATAAATGAAGAATATTGTTGTATTTCAGTAACAGACACAATCTCTATGTGCCCCACTGACTTAGAACAAGCGGGCTGCAACGATGAAAAGGAGGAGCAAGTCCAGGACTCAGGTGAGCCTCTGCCGGGGCGGCAACACCCAGCGCTCAACAGGTACCCGACCACCATGGACACGGTCCTAACATAGTGATGAATGCGAGGGCCACCTGGCGGGTTCATGATGGTGCTGATGTTCCATGGCTCTAATCCAACATAGCCCATGCTTATTTGCTTACATTATTATTTAGGCCTGATTTGAGATGTGCATATTTTTAAAGCTCATCGACTAACCTATTGATGTCAAAAATGCAAAGCTTTTGAAAATCTCAATTTTCTCCCAAATAAGTCATCTAAGAGTCTTTAAAGCAAACTGTCAAAGCAATACACTTCTTTGTTTTAAGCCTCTTTTGTAAAGAGATAATTGGGGAGGGGAGGGCTTTGATGGGAAGAAGGATGACTTAGTCCTGCAAGAGTCTGCTGGGAAGACTAATTTCAAAGAATCATCAATAGCAACAAGGCATCATGTGGGCCAGCTGCCTTTTAGGAAATCCATGAATATTGGTTGTCCTCATGGGGAGAAAATGAGGTTTATTGTATTTATGCTTCAAGTCTGCACCACATTATAATGAAAACTTATGATGTCTTTGCCCTCATGACCTGCTAAAAGATTTGTAGGTGGCCATCATATGTTTTCTGGTGCAACCAAAATGTGTATGTTTCAACAAAAATGGATTTGCCCCACCAAAAAAAGATGTATCATGACCTTTTCACAGCTAAAAGACTATTACAACATCGGAGGGATAAATGGCCACATGCAATAACACAATGGATGGAAGATTTGATTAAATTTTCTATTTTGTAATGGGTGCCTTTTAGGTGGAATCTACAAATGGATAAATATATGGATATTTCGGATACCTTTGTTGAAGTCTAAGCATAACTATTTTTAACAACAGTGATATGTTATGTGTATTCTAATATCGGTAATTGGTAGAACATGCCAACATATTTTGTAAGCCATCCTGAGTGCTTGGCAGAAGGACGGGATATAAATGCTTGTAATACATACATACATACATACATACATACATACATACATACATACATACATATGAGAAACAAAAGAATGGCCCACAGACTAGAGATGTGCACCATGCGTTCCAATCCCCAAGAAAAGAGATGTTCAGGAGCACAGCGGCTATGGGCCATTGCACTAATTTCCCATGCAAGCCACCGATGCCCAAGGTGTTGCAATAAAGAATTTTACCCTATATTGGAACAATAAGTGCCTAATATTCAAACTCAGTTCTCAAAAGGAAGAAGCACTAGAGATCATATTGCAAATATACATTAGTTAGTGGAGCACACAAAAGAATTTAAGAGAAAATTCAGCCTATGCATCATAGATTACAGAAAAGTCTTTGCCTATGTGGATCATGGGAAGGTGTGGACAGTCCTGAAAGAAATGGGGATGCTTCAGCAATTGGTTGTCCGACTCGTGGTTAAGAAGCTGCTTCTACAGGCAAACAGAAATGGTTTCCTGTAGGCAAAGGCATCAGACAAGGTTGTATTTTATCTCCCTATCTGTGCAGCTAATATATCATAGGAAAGCTGGATTAGGAGTTCAGAGAGAGGGAGCAATCAATAATTTAAGGTGTGTGGATGATACCATATTATTGACAGAAAGCAGCAATGATTTGAAATGATTCCTGATGAAAGCAAAAGAGGAAAGTGAAAACACAGGACTGCAACTGAATATGAAGAAAACAAAAGTCATGGCTACAGAAGAATTGCACAGCTTTAATGTCAACAATGAAGCCACTGTTATTGAGAAGGATGCTGCATCTCTTGGCTAGGAGGCTGCAGCCATGAAACGAGACGATTAATACTGGAAGAGCAACAATGATCAAGTGTAAGGACATTGTACTGGAGACGAAGGCCAAAATCATCCACAGACTCACTATTGCATTCCCAATCATTATGTCTGGGTGTGAAAGCTGGACAGTGAAGAAAGCTGTCTGGAAAAAAACATGCATTTGAAACATGGTGCTGGAGGAGAGCTTTGCAAGCAAAGTTGAACAAGTCGGTTCTAGACCAAATCAAGTCAGAACGTTCCCTGTCTTGGAAGCAAAAATAATGAAACTGAAGTTGTCATAGTTTGGGCACATTCACTGGAGAGAACAAGGAAATTCAAAGGCAGAAGAAGAGAAGGAACAAATATGAGATGGATCCATTTCAGAAAGGACGCCTCAGCCTTGAATACTGTTGAGATAGAGCTCCATGGAATCCGTCTCTCTAACAGTCTTAGAATATTTGAGGAGCAAAGGCTGCACCACTGGCAGCCTTCTTCTGCGCCACATGCAGCAGCCTTTGTTTATGATGCTGCACGTGACATGGATGAAGGATGCCACTTGCAAAGTGTTCCGACAGGACTGGATTCCTGACAGTCACCATGCAAATACTGAGCGTGCTTGCCAGGAATGTGGACTCATGGCTGCCATAAAGTGGACTGGAGTCCTGGGAGCCTCTGAGCCCAGCGAATCCATCAGATGCCCAGGCCCAGTGCAGATTCCTCCACATCCCTCACCTTGAAGGTACAAGAGCCAACCAGGGCTGTCAGGGGCAGGATCACCATGACACAGAGAGGACTTGACAGCACTTAACACCACCATAGTTTGTTCGGTTATGTCCTAACACATACAGATATAAAATAAAATTAGTGCCATGAATCTATTTATGTTTTATTCAACATTGTAATGTTTTAGTATGGTTTCCCTATTCCATAGGAAAAAATTAACACAATGTGCATATATCTTATTAATTATAGGGGACCATTTTGCACATATTGAGTAGAGAACTGAAGGGTGGGACTCCCGAGACCATGGACAGGGACTCTACCCTTGGTGGCATTGTGGACTGGAGGCTAAAGTTGAAGTTGTACACATCTAATTCCTTCCTATATGGTCTGGAACCATCCGAACAGCCTCATAATTAGACCCTTCTCGACTTTAAAATTAATGTGTTGCAGATCCGTGATATGATGATCGATTGTTCCGGTTAAGTTCTGTTTGTGTTACAAATAGCTTGAAGCTTTCTGTGTGAAAGGACCGGCAGCCATTTTCTCAAAGAGATTACTTTGAAGAACCAGCAAGTAAAGCAAAGCTACAACCTGCCTCATAACACAGCAGAAAAAGTTGCAGAAGAAAGGGACAACTGCAAAGGAAAGATTGCCTTAAGAACACAGTTTTTAAAATGTTGTGTTGGGATTATTTTTATTTGTTAAGCACTATAGATTATTGTTTTCAAATATGAAGCTCCCCCTGCCCACACACAATATTAAAGATGGCATTATTAGTAGAAGGTCTTTGCATAAATTCCTTTCCTGTGAGTCCCTCTAGAGACCTTGTATTAAAATCTACAAGAAAACTGGGAAAGTAATAGTGGTTACACAGAACACAAACTTCAAACAATATCATTTGCATGGCTAATTTTAAGTTTAGAGTCAATTTTAATGGTTAGAAAGAAAGGAAATGAGGCCAAGCACCAGGTAAAATACAAAATCACTAAAAGAAGGACCCAGATATTTATACTGCTATAAAGCCATAATGTGTGTATATTGTCATATTTATATCCTGCCTTTTTTTCAAAGAGCCCACCCAAGGTGTTATACACCATTTCCTTTCTCTCCCTTACAATAACCCCATGAGGTAGATTATTAGGCTGAGAGGCAAACTGGGCCAAACTGCCCCAGGAATTTTTGCAGCTGAGCAGAGACTAGAGCCCAGGTCTCCCAAGTCCCAGTCCAGCACTGTAACCACTACTCCACACTTTCAGTGTCTTATCCTAGTTCTAAAAGAGCTGCATGTTTTGTGCCATAACTTTGAAGTGATCCGTTTTGCAACAGGACAAAAATGATGAGGGGGTGGGGGAAAGGCATTGTCTCCACACTGACTTCTACACATGCCATTGCTCAATGCGCACCACTATGGGAAAATGCTGCCATTTTGGACTGTTGAAGTGTAGCTGCCAGACTTGAAAAGGTACCGCACAGAGGCAGCAGCAGAGTCTCTTCCATAATTCCCCACGATGACTGATGCGTGTGCCAGAGCATCTCGCAGAGCACCACTGCATCCAGAATCCAATCGGGTGCATATGGTCCAATCAGTCTTAATCTCCCTGGGGTTTCCAACAGCTGTTTGTGAGGATGTAGCCAATTCTTTCTACACATTCCCTGTTGACATTTCTAATAAAATGATCTTGAGCCATGAAAATCCTCTGGTGGAGGCCTCGGACGGCTTCCACAACTAGTAAGCAGCTTCTTGTGCCTCATCGGAATTAGTCATGGAGATCTATGGAGTTTTGTCATACCGTATGCAAAGGAAGCATCCATGCAGCTTCTGCAGTTGAGCCCCCACTCAACTCAGTTTAGAATTGGGCTTGGAGCAAGTATTACTCTGATCCCGATTCTTAAATTAGGATTAGAAATCATCAGAAGTGCGATGCAGTCCAGATGCCTGACCCAAAGGTTTATTATTTTATTTATTTATTTAGGGGACTTCTATGCCGCCCCATTCGCCGAAGCCTCGGGGAGGCTCACAAACATAAATAAAGAACAATATAAATTAAGTTGCCCTGACCAAAGTATAAAATAAATAAATAATATTAACAATTAAAGTAACGTTTGAATAGAAAGTTTTCCTCTGCAAGCTCTTCTGTCCCGCCCAGCCACTTCCTTTGAATCCAGCAGGCAGATGACAAAAAACAAGAGGTTTCTTTGAGAGGCTTCCATTTTTCCCTTGGATCCCGCCTCCCTATTTTGCAAGCCAACCTCATGGCCATAAAACAGGCTGAACTGTACTTCAGCTGCCACTGAGCCAACATCCATTCTAAGGACTTGGGTGCCACTGGAAAATCGCACTTCCTACACTCTTGATCCCTGAGATGTTACTATTGCTACAATCAAGCAGGGCAGGCAGGGAAGCACAGGGAGAGATGAAACCGAAACTGAAGAAGAACTCTGTGAGGCAAGGCATCGTGCAGGCAAACCTCAGAGGGTAGACTTGTTAAGATTTTGAGCACTGTGAGTGTATCTTTTGTTAATGACACTACCCCAGCAAAGATAAAACTGTCAATTTATTTCATCACTGCATCTTCAGGATTTTAGACACTTCTAACAGTGCAGCAAGTCATCAAATATGCTAGAATTAATAGCCTATACATCAAGACAAGGAGAACCAAATAATAAGCCAAGAACAATTGAACCTAAAATGTAATCAAGCTATGAAAATACTGGGGGAGTTTGTTTTGTTTGTTTTTATGCATGAATCATAATCTATTGAGCAGTGGAGTAAGTGCCAATGCTGTTGCCAAATTCACTCTAAATAAATAATGTTATTGTCTTGAATGAAATATATACATCAATATGCATGAGTTAATTTGAATCCTATACTAAACAGAAATCCAGTACTCAATTACAAAGAATAAATTATAGTACCATTTTGCATATATTGTTGATATAGCTAATTTGTCACCTTCTAGAATTTGCAATAAGATTATTATCAGGGCCTTTAGCTTCATTTAATATTCCTTGGCCTTTCTAAATTGGAAGAATGCTGAGTACATTTCAGTCTTGTCAGAATTTATTATGGGGTTGTTGTAGGGTTCTATGAGAATTTTGTTTCTCCATGGAAAGCTTGTAAACACAAGCAGGAGTGCTTTTTCCATGAAATGCTTGCAAATTCCCAAATTTTTAGTTGCATTCTAAAAATGCAACTATTTTTTCTGTATTTATTCAGTCTAAAATGCAGAGTTTAAAATGTACATTAAAGTGTTTGCACAGTTCAGTCAATTAGAGAAATGCACACTTTAAAAATAAAAGCACAGAAGGGAGTCCTTTTCCTGTTCGAATGAGATTGAAAATTAAAATGGGAGCAAGCTGAAAACATTCAAAGTGATTCTCAGGAGACATTGGCGAACCTGCAAAAAAGGCAAGTTTCCCCATCCCCAGGGTGTTGGGGGCAACACCAAAGAACCGTAACAGTGCCTTTCTGCACTCTGATGTAAACCCTACTGAATTCAGTAGGGCAACTGGAGTCCCAATCTTTGGGAATAGCTCAGATAAAAATAACTGTAATAACATAAATTAGTGAGACGATGTGATACAATGTGATACGATGATATGATATATGATATGATATGATATGAGAAATGAAATGAAATGAAATATTATCTCTTGAGCAAATGAGCAGAGACTTGCAGGTTGACAAAGCGGTCCTGATGTGAGTGGTGCGTGGGTGGAGATGCTCTGGGAGAGAAAGCAACACTTCCTCTCTGTGGTTGGCCCAGTCAGCTGAGGCAAGATGGAAAGTGCACAATAGTGGCACTAACAGAGAGAATGGAAATATCCCAGCTGCAGGGCTGAAGTCTTTTCCAAGCCTTCAGCCTTGGAAGGGTGTGGGGACAGGGAGGGATGTGTCAGAGACATAAAGGGCCATTGGATGTCCTGGCTCAGGGTCTCCCTAATTTGCTCCCCACGGCATTGGGGACGCTCTCTTCCCAGGGCCACCTTAACAGCATTATGGGTCCCGGGCAAAGCAGTGTACTGGGGCCCCTACGACAACCACAACTACTGTTAATTTTGCAAGTGTTCCAATTTTCCAAGGGTTAACATACACAGATTAGTATGGGGCCCAGGGGCAAGTGCCCATCAGGCCCATGCGTTAAGACGGCCCTGTCTCTTCCCAGCCCCGGGGCCTGAAAAGCAGCACAGGCGGTGCAGCCGTGCTCTCTACTGCGGCACTGGACGCCCTCTCTCCACGGGCCTTGCTCTGCACCAGCATCTGCTGCAACTGACCCCTGGAGCCATCCGAAGGAGCGAAGGCTTGCTCCCTGCGTGCTCTAGCAATATACCAGCAGGGTGCTGCCTGTGGATTTTTGAACATTTTAATGTTCTAACATGAAATATAAATAGTACAAAAATAAAATAAATATTTACTCATCATCAAACAGATTTGCCTTTAGTCAGTCAGTGAGACCATTCCAACATGTGAGCTGTTAGAGCAAATATTTTAGTATTTATTTAATATTTTAATATTTGCTGCTATGATTTAAAAGGGGAATTGGTTTTTTAATTTTTTTAATAAAAATTTTAAACTAACACTAAAAAAACATCAAATATCACATACATTGGATTTACTGGGTCAACCCCCTACTACATATTTTTTTAAACATTCTAAAGTCAAATTCAAATCAATTTATAATCATTTGAAAACATCTCTAAGTTTACGCCAAGTCCCGTTTCTCCAGCCAGTTATAGAAAAATCCCAAGTTTGATAGAAGTCAGTATCCTCTTTCTCCTTCAGTGATAAAGTCAATCTATCCATTTCTGTGCAGTCCAAGATCTTTCTTACAATCAATCCATCGGTGGGCAGCTCCTCACTTTTCCATTACTGAGCAAATGCAATCCTCGCCGCTGTGATTAGGGGCAGCATCAGGTAGATTTCCTGTCTGTTAATGTCTTCCGGTATGATGCCTAACAAGAAAACTTCAGGTTTAAAAGCACAGGGTTTTTGTAATATTTCCTCCATCCATCTATGTATTTTAATCCAATACTTTTTTGCATTATCACAAGTCCACCACATATGATAGAAAGTACCCACTTTATGTTTACATTTCCAACATCAATGTGACATATTTGGAAACATCTTAGCTAATCGACTTGGAGACAAATACCATCTATAAAACATTTTATATAAATTTTCTTTATACAAAGTTGCTAAAGTTACTTTAATGTTTCTTTCCCATAGTTTTTGCCACTTTTCTAATTTAATATTAAATCCAAAGTTTTGTGCCCATGTTATCATAGTTTCCTTAACCTGTTCCCCTTCCATTTTCCTGTCAAGTAAAAAATCATATAGTCTTTTAATAATTTTCTCATCTGTTTTAAGGATCACGTGATCAAACTCTGTTAGGTCTTTATAAAACCCCCATGTTTTACAGTCTTTAGCATATCTCGATTGCATCTGCTCCTTATACCACCAGGAAATATTAAGTCCCTGTTCTTGCATTTCTTGCTCCAGTTTCAGGCCACCATCCTTATCCAAGATATCGTCATATCTTATGATCTTTTCAAAGTTCAATACATTTGGATATACAAAAGCTTCCATAGGTGAGAGCCATCTTGGTAATTTATTATACACTTTTGGCTTTAGTTTTTCCCACACTGACATTAGAGATCTTCTAATAAAATGACTCAGAAAAGACCCATGTGACTTAGCTTTTTCATACCACATATAAGCATGCCAACCCATCTGCAAGTCATGACCTTCAAGATACAAAATTCTCTTATTTCGCAAAGTTATCCATTCTTTTAACCACATTAAAACAGACGCTTGATAATACAACATCCAATTGGGAAGACCAAAACTTCCATTCCTTTTAGTTTCCTGAAGCATTTTTAATTTAATCCTTGGTTTCTTTTTTCTCCAGATAAATCTCAAAATTTGAAAATTTAGATCATCAAAGAATGTTTTATCAATTTTTACGGGAATCATTTAAAACATATATATATAGGGAGTGAAATTCTGGAAGGTGCTCAGAACCCAAATAGGAGCCCAAAATATGCTTACATAGTCTTGAGGCTCACTCTGCAATACTACATACCAGAGGCAGGGCAAATCCACCACCAGATCCAGAACACACCACCTTCGTTCACATTTTGCTGAGTTGCTGGTGGAATTTCCTTCTCTTCTCCCTTCCAAATGGAGGGGAAATGTCTGTGTCAGCTCCAAACCAGCAGAGCAGAAGACTCGATCAAGCAGTTTGTTACGGAAGCCGTCTTGGAGATGCGGAGGATCCAAGACTCTCCCAGCCCAATCCCAGAACGCCACCATCCGGGCGCCGACCACCTGCAGCTCCTACATTTAGCAGGTTTTCCGACCAGCACAAGGCCTTCTTTCAAGGGGTCAGTGCTCCCCCGCCCCCCACATCATTATCCACCTCAGCCTGCCTTTGACACGGGTTTGGCTTGCTCTGTGGGGCTGCAGTCCTGTACAGAGTTGGCTGAAAGCAAGTCCTCTTTGAATGTCAGGTGTGACCATAGAGCTGACTCAAGGCTTATTTCTACATTTTTAAACGGAACTCTCCTCTCAGTGAACACGCAAGATAGGGAACATTTTCAAAAGCACTAACAAATGAAAGCAGGATTAAGGAGAAATTAATCAGAGAGTTCCGAAATCATTAGCCTTTGTGTGGCTGAAATACAATAGGCTGCTGACATGTCACCTTCCATAAATTAGTATTTTGCACAGATCAACTAATCCTAGAAGATGATGTGTCAGCAGCATATGATATTTTAGCTGTAAAAAGACTCATGATCTTGGGGCTCTTCATGTAATCCCTCCTTAATCCTGTCCATTAAAGAAATAAAATCAGATTTGGACTAAGGTCAGTGATAGATGAACAACAGCAAGGAAGATTTGGTGGCTAAGCTCAGAGATGCAGGCAGCCCTGGTGTTTACTTGTGCAGATTTACAGTATTTCGATCTTTATTCCAGAGGGCTGCGTTTTATGTGGGTGGTTTTATGGCTTGGGAAAAATTATCCCCACACATCAGTAAGAAATGTTAATAACCATAAACTTCAGGGCACAGTTAATAAAAAGCCTTTTGTCCTCTCCAGTGATTTTACTGTACAGCAAATGAGAGTACACTTTTCCTGCTCCCCCTCTCGTTCATGTACACAAATGGACTGGAGGAGAACTTCTGTAGCATTCTAATCATGTCCGATGGGTTGGATCCAGATTTGCCTTACATGTGCAGAGGAAACAAGGGCCCAGTGGAGCTTCCTGCTGGAAGAAAGGTGCAGGGAGGCAATGTTGGCCAAGTCCCCCTTCTACTGCACTCCCCAGTACCATCTCCCATGCTAGTCCCTAGCCCCCGTGGCAGCTTTTTAGGTGTGGAAAGCTGTGAGAAGGAAGAACAGCCCTAAAGGCCACCAAAGTGTGCCCAGCAGCCACGTGCCTGTCCCTAGTTTGCTACTCACCATCTGGACAGCAATTGGCGCTGTTGTGCATCCACTTACAGTTTGAGCATGGAGTTGACAATTATTTGTGTGTGCAGCATGAAAGCCAGTGTGGTGGAGCAGTTAAGAGGTTGGGCTGGGACACAAGAGATCTTGGATCTAATCTGTGCTCAGCCACGAAACTCAGGGGGTGACTTTGGGCCAGGCACTGCCTAACCTACCTTGCAGGGTTGTGAAGATAAACTAAAGGGAAGGAAGATTATGTAAGCTGCCTTGGGTTTCTTGCCTGAAAAGATATGGGATATAAATATAATACATAGAACCAATTTCTATTTCTACACACAATGCTTATCCAGGTAGAGAAACTTGGTTCCGTGAATGCATGTACCCCAGCTGGATTGTGGCAATAATATCTTGTTGGTTTGAATATCACTTTTATAAACTGTCATATAAATAGGTAATATTTGAAAGCGTCCCTGTTAGCGGTGAATTTTTTTTCCCTGCAAGTCTCAAATACCACAACTGACACATAGAAATAAAAATGCAGCATTTCATGGGAACAGAATTTCCCCTCTTAAAGGGAAGAGCTTCAATGGAATCTATAGATTAATCAATGAATGTTTTGCTGGTTAATTGAAGCGATGGTTTTAACCAGGTTGTTGCCTGTTTAATTGAGGTGGATTACTGTGACAGAGGCCGAAACAGAAAATATTAAAGATGGGGTGTCTCAGACGGGGTGGTAGATGAACTGTATTAAATAATGTTACTTCACATTTCCTTTGGATATTTGATACCAGTGAAAGATTTTTTTAAACCATCAAGAAATATACTTTAGAAGCTCAGCCAGCAAGGACTGTACAACAGAGCATTGTAATCACTGACACTTTATTTGAATACTGATTTTCAGTAAATGCTTCCCTAGAAGTGGGTCATGAGAAAACACAAGCAAGCAGACCAAGGGATAAAAATGCATCTCCATACAAAAGGCATTTCAAACCAGCTTCATCACAACAAATGCAACAACTAAGCCCAAGAAGAAAACCGTGTGTTGCAGAAGTGGAGAAAGTGAGACACCCTGCAGTCCAGAAGGCAGTGGCAGCAGCTGAATGAGCTGAAAGAGCTGCAGGAGGAGCCATGGCCACCTCTGAGTCCCTGCTGCGAGCAGGAACGGGGTGAAACACCCTCTGGCCTCGGTGCTCCCTTTGACTCTCCTCCCTAACACTTGGCTTGGATCGCTTGCAGGGCCATCCTGAGCCATGTCCTCAGTGGTCACATTGGGCTGGAACCGGATCCTTGGTCCTGGCAGCAGAAAGTCAACAAATGGGGAACAGGATCCCCTGCTCTCCCTGACACCGCCCCCCTGCTCCCCCAGCCCATTCGAAGGAGAACCTGCTCTCTCTTTTGGGATACAACAGCCGAGAGTTATGGACCTTCAGCTGGGAGGGCAGAGGCCTGGACTAGAAAGATGTGGGTGTGCCAAAACAGATCCAGTCCTGTGATTACCCTCCAAGGATGTCTATTCGGAAAATCCTATTCAGTTTTTTTCTGAATAGATCCATGCATGTACCATTCTGGTTTGTCTCTTCTTCGAATATGGGATATGCTTGCAATTCTAAAATAATTTACTCCACAAAAGTGTTTCACTGCTTTCCTTAGGATGGTAATTTGAGTAATTCAATGCAAGTAGCATTATCCTAAGGCATGGTAGATATCGGTGAATTAGTGATGGCTCCTGCATGCATTAACATTCTACCCTTGGGCTGCTAAACCAGCAGGTAATTGTTACTTTTGCCTCTAGGAAGTTGCAGTTCTGCTAGACATAAGAGTAGGAGAAAATCTCAGGCCATGACATATGGCAGGCATGCAATATATTTAAAAAAAAAAAAACCAGAAAATGCTGTGCAAAACATAAAAAAAATATACAAGCC
Organism: Varanus komodoensis; assembly: GCF_004798865.1. Lineage (NCBI taxonomy): Eukaryota > Metazoa > Chordata > Lepidosauria > Squamata > Varanidae > Varanus > Varanus komodoensis. Next base: position 13,267,577 of record NW_025336480.1, read on the forward strand.
CTTGGTCCAATAAATACAATTGCAGCAGTAATTATATTTAGAAAAATTAAAATAACTAGACAAAGATCATGTTGCCTACCATGGCACTGATGCAGCCTGGCAGAAGCCTATACCTTTGCATTCACTTACACAGCCACCTAATCAGATCAAAATATTAGAAAGGCATTGCAAATATAATCTAAGATGTGAAATGACATCATACACAATGAGGGCTCTAATGACATGAGAGTATAAATAGGCTAGAAGTAAAAAATAATAACAGAAAACGGGGACTCCGTGCTGTTTTATCTTTTCAGAAAATGCTAGCTAAAAATAGCCGGCAAGTATTGTCAATGGAAAAGAAAAAAGAAAGGAAAAGAGAGAGTTCTGCAGTGCTCTTGCTCCGCTGCCATCCACCCGCAGTATCATGGCCAACAGCTCCTCCATCAGTGCCTGCAAGCCCCTGCGAAAGAGAAGCCTATGGACGGACCAAAGTGGGTGCCTTAAGCAGAGCCCTTCAAACCTGCACTGGACCTCCAGCTGCCTGTTAGAAACATAGAAACAGAGCGAGTCAGAAGGGGGCTGGTGGGTCATCTAGTCTGACCCCCAGCTCCAGCCGGCTCTGCTTATGACATGCCGACCACATGCATGTCCAGCCTTTCTTTGAACACCAATGGGGCTTCAGCCACCTAGATCATTTCCTGGGAGCCGACCGTCCACTCCACCTAGCGTGAGAAAGCCAACCATTTCTACAACTCATTATCATCTTTGCAAAGGCTGCAGGTCTCTTTGACTGCAAAATCCTTTTTATTTGTAGATCTCTAATGTTTTGTGGGGACTAATTGACACTAATTAGGGTGGTCCTTTTATCTCATTCCAACCAATCAGGAACTATCATCTTTACTGTTCATCCGTATTGTAAGGAAAGGGTCCTATTCAGCAAGATGTCTTAAGGGCCATTTAAAACATTATTATGATGGGATTGATTGCAATTCATTTCTACAGAGTTACAAAAGTTTTAAGAGCTCTTGATTAAATTCTTGGATGATAGAAATAGTATGTGCAGCGGCAGCAGCACTCCCTTGCAGAACACACTGGAAAGTATTGATCTGTATTGGCATTTGAGATGGCTGTTTCTAGAAGGACTGCCCTCTTCTTAATATTTAGGCCTCGGGGGATTCTAGGATATTGAGCATCCAATCTCACCAGATAAACTGCAAGTATTTTGCCTGGCAAGCTGAAACCTCTCCTATAGATTCTTTGTGTGCCTCACCCTACAGCAAATATGGGCAACAGATGACTCTCTATAGAATTCCCATCACTCCCTGCCAGCATAGACATCGGACTTGTCAGCCAAAAGGCTGGAAGGCCGTAAATGGTCCAGCTCCATTATAATTTTGCATTCATGCAGTGGCACACACTGTGACCCTCTTCTGGCATTCAAGGGCAGTTGCTCCCAAGTAAACATGAATAAGATTGCAGCCGGTATGTTGGCTACTGTCATTACTGGACCAGTCAGCAAGCAGCTGGATAGGGACTTGGGGAAGCGGTAGCAGCCCATGCTGTAGCTATCTGCAAAATAAAACCATCGTTTTAGGGAGCACTCCTGGGCTGTGCCAAGCAACCTTGGGAAGAAATGTTGGGAGGAGCCTGCCTCCCCCTAGTGTCTTTAGACTGTATTTCTCTCTGCATGCGTCTCTGTGGGACGGATGAGTTTCCCAGAGGTATTTTACTTGTTGGAAGGGTACTTGATTGTTTCTTGATGACCTTAGCTATTGCTTCTATGGGTAAGAGCGGAACTCTTTGTCTGGGTTTGCTAGGTGCTCTAGATGAGGCAATTTCCAGGGGCCTCAGGACAACAGGCCATCTTCCTTGCAGGGTTGCTTTGCCTAATCCTTTTCAGGGGAAAACGTCTGACCTTTTCTCCACCAGAATTCCAGCAAAGGGACGGGAGGAGGCTGTCCTGAAACTTCATTAGCTTCCTTTCTTCTGCCTTTGAAGCGCCCTTGCTAGACAGGCCAAAAGCCCATTGAATTAAATCTGCAGGGTGGCAGGACGGTGAGAGAAAGGTCACCTCCGCCATCACTCCCACGCTGTGTTGGGTGACCATAACCCTGTGGGTTCAGGGGTGTGCAGTCATTACAGGTGGATCGTGACTAGTGATTTTGCACTTTTTAAAATCAAAGTGAAAGGCAGAAGCATAAAAGGAAGACCAAATATGGGATAAACTGAGTGCATAAAGGAAGCCACAGCCCGAAATTTAGAAGACTAAGCAGGGATGTCCTGGATAGGACATATTGGACGGCCTTCATTCACAGGGTCACCATAAGTCAGAGACAACTTAACAGCACATTGCAACAACAATGAAGTCTGAGCCACTGAGGGCAAAGCTGCTGTACAAAGCCTGTACTTGCTAAGGTTGTGTTCAGGCATGTGTGAAAAAGAGCGGCAGCGAGGAACCTTCCTGCTTCTTCAGCTTATCCACATATTTGATTCCTGAAAGAAAGGGGAGTGCTACCCTATACCTAGTTTAAGAGGGATGGATCCACTCTGACAAGCACCATCTTATTTAGCTTGGTACTCTATTGTTATGCCCTTCCTTTCAAGATTCCCCCTTCTCCCTTTTTTGGCATTCACATTCCTTTAAAAGTCAGAAGCTTTACGAGGGCTACCAGGCCCATCCAATTAGCACTGCACAAATTGGGCCACGTCTTGAATCGTCCGGTGATTGCACTTCCCGCCCTAGCTCAGCAGTGAAATGTTGCATACCTTGATGTACCTTTAATCTCTGATACGTGAAATGTATCCTTTGTGCCAGAATCAGTGCACTTTACAGAAGTTGCTGCACGGGGTGCAATTTGGGAGAAGTCTCGACCGGAAAAGAAAAGGTTGCCCTTCCCTCTTCATGCCTTGAAACCTCCACTGCCCCCTTCCATGCTGCAGTTAGGCTTGCAAAGGGTCCCTTTGTCTCTATGGATGCCTTGGATATCTACGTTGCTACTGCTACGTGGGGGCTGGAATACCTTTGTGCTGTCTCTGTGAGAATGGCAGGAGTGTGTGGATGGATGCATGGCTGTACGTGGCTTTGATCCTGCCACTGGCATACAAGCCCCTTGAAGAATACTTATAAGGAATGGTCTACATTCCCCACCCTTGAGCTAAAGAGCAGGGCTGCAGGACCTCAAACCTGGTGCCAAATCCAGCCTTCTGGGGGGGCCCATCAACCCTCCAGAGTTCCCCAGAAGACCATGCTTCCTTACCCTGGCCCCTTCCTTTCCCATAACCTTCACTCGCTTGGTGATGTACCAGCTTTTATGCAGTTTTCCCATTCTGAAAGGTTGAAAGACCTCTCCTAAGGCTTAGCTTTTCGCAATGAGAGCTTTACACTCAAAAAGGTTGGTGGTGTTTTGGACCCTTCTCTTTTACTTTTGGCCCAGCCTAGCACTAGAGCAGGGCCTCCAAGAGTTTCTCTGAAATAGAAGGTGACCCTTGGGCTGAATACGTTTTCTCACCCTTATCCAAACCCATGCGTTAAACGGAGGTATATCTGCCCAGTAAATTCATACAGCTCTATCACAACACGGTCATTTTACAGATAGAGTACTGAGCTCTAGAAATGAACGCGTTGTCTAAGGTTCGTATCAGGACTAAATGAGCCAAAGCCCTCACCATAATATGGCACAGAAAGCCTGAACTTAGACTGTTAAGATGACCGTCCTGAGCTGATCAGAAAACTAAGTTGTCAGTCTTGTACAGCCTTAGATTTGCCAAGCTATGCCTGCCCTGAAACTTCTGCCTTTTTCGTCCCTTGTCTTAATCATTTAACCTCTTTGTTTCCACACTCCTGTACCTCTTGCAAACTGCCTACTTGATCCTCCCCTCAGAAAAAGTGTACCTGACTATGATATTATAAAAGCCCCTTGTACAGCCCCTTGGTTACCTGAAGGAGCGCTTACGTCCATATATGCCCACCCGCCCCTTGAGATCTGCGGGAGAGGCCCTTCTCCGGGAACCCTCCGTGAAGGATATTAGGAGGGTAGGTCCTTGGAGGAGGGCCTTGACTGTGGTGGCACCCAATCTATGGAATGTGCTCCCCAGAGAGGTCCGCCTGGCGCCGTCGTTATTTGTTTTTCGGCACCAGGCGAAGACCTTTTTATTTAAGCATTATTTTAATTGTTAATATTATTTATTTATTTTATTCTTCGGCCAGGTCGACTCAAATTATATTGATTATTTATTTATTGTCGTGAGCCGCCCTGAGGCTTCGGCAAATGGGGTGGCATAGAAACTTCCTAAATAAATAAATAAATAAATAAATAAATACAGCACCTTTCCTTGAGGTTGACTTCTGTTAACTGCCCATGCATGTAAATTTCCTGTTTGTCTGAATATACTGTAATGTTCTTTTGACTGCACACCCCCAGCATACCTGTGCTCACTGTTTCTTGACCTAGCTAGTGGGGATTTTAGAAGAACTAGGAGCTGAATCAAGATCTATATCACAGGGATAAACAGCCAGCAGGTCGCAAGTGCAAAGAAAACCATCTGGAGAAGGCTAGTTGCTCCACAAGGCCCTGGACTGCTGCCCTGGCAATGTCCTGCAGCAGGGAATGTGCAGAGAGTGGTTGAAACGAGGAGCAGTACTGCTCTTCTCAGGAACCTTGAAAAAGAACCGTGATGCTTTTACAATACCTTTTTCTTTATACAGACATGGGAGTCAACCTTTTGACATAATGTAGTGGCTTCATATAGGGAGCTATTTATTTTCTGGACTTTGTGCTCTTTATTTTTAAAAGGGCCCGTTTACCTTTCAGCCACTCTCAGCACTGATTCATGCACTTTCGTGACTCGCTGAAACCTAACAACACAGACAGGAACCCTATACTGAGCCTGAGCATGGGCCCATCTAGACCAGCATTTCCAGCACTGACAGGTAGCAACTCTCCAGGGTTCCAAGCAGAAGTGTTTCCTAGCCCTATCTGGAGATGTAGGGGATCGAACCTGAGACCTTTGGTGTTCCACCTCTGCTCCAGTCTCCAGCACTGAGCTACAATAGATACAGTACATCAGAAGTGGAAAGATGTATTTTAAATGGCCAGCAAGTTCCCCCAAGCCAGCTCCAGCAGGAATTTCAGTAAAAGCCTGCCTCAAATGGAAAGTGATCTTAAAAGCCCCAGAATTCTTCTGTGGCTTGGATCAAAATCTAAGCCAGATAAGAGTTCCCCATTTATCTCCCTGCACCCCTTACAAAGTCCCCACAATCTCCTTTTCCTGAAACCTTCCCAACCCCCACTCCCCATGGCAGTTTCTTGCCTTCTATTTTCTGAACTGATGCTCAGCACTGGAGGGAGCCGTAATACCAGCACACAAGAAAAGCGGATAAAAGAATTTAGAACTGCTCTGTCTCTTCCTCTCCCTAGCATTTGTGTAGCAGCATGGTGGGGTCCTAGGTGATGGAAGTAGCTCATAGTGGAAATATGACTCCCTCAGAGCCTGGTTTGCACCTGGGCTGCTGTTGCTCAAGTGCATTAGGATGGCACAGAGGAGGGAAGAAATGAGCAGAGCGAGAGCAGTGCTTTTAGGTGGAAGCTAGAACAGGGCCAATTAGGGGGTGGGACACTGGCAAGAAGGTGCTGAGTCACTTTTCCAAGTCTTGGAATTAATTGGCTGATAGGCACCCAAGCTGAAGCTCTCCAGGTAGTGTTTAACAATCCATAAATTCCAGCTTGGGGAAATGGTCTGCTTCTTTCCAGCCTGGTGTGATTGGGAGCTCAGATCATTTTTATGTTAAGTTAAAACAGGCAGGAAAAAGCTCGCCTACCTCCACATTTTCTTGCATTTCACTTTAGCATGATCATCCAGTATCTTCTGACACCTTAAGGGGGTTTTTGAAATACAGATGTGACAGCACTGAAAAACTATCATTTATAGTTTCCAAAACTCAGTTGCTCCGGAATATTAATAATCGAGATACCGAAGGAATTTCAACCCAGTCTAAAAAGTCTTACTGCACAAATCCTCCACTAATGATATGTGACCTAGTAATGCTTTCCAGAATTCTTTCCATTCAGAATATTAAGAAGATGTTAGCCTGTTGCAGGTGGCCCGCCTGCTCATGTGAGGGCTAAACCCGCGTGTGGTGCAAGCCCTCCCCACCCACACATCCCACCCTCTAGATCGCTGACCTTCTCATTAGCAGCAGAAAGGTCCAGGTTGGCAGGGGATGGAAGCTGCTCATCACTGAATGCAGGAAGAAAATGCTACAAGAATGCCCATCATGGGCAAGCTTCTCTCACATTCAAGCAAACATGGGAAGGCCTTTTCAATATAGGAAAGCCAGGATGAAGCAGGACAGAAGGAAAACAGTTGGAGATGGACTCTGGGGAGCACCCATGTCCCTTCTTTACTTTTTGTCCTAATACAAGCAGTCTGAACTCAGGCACAGGTCTAGTATCTTCTGCTACTCTTTGCGTACAAGACTAACACAAAGGGATTTCCCTCACTGTATTCATTGGGAATGTTTATGAGGTAAATTATGATTTAACATCCGAGATGGATGTATTTGTTACTATAGCCTGCTCTCTAAGGAAACAGATGTATTATGATTCAGTGCATAAAAAAGCAAAAATAATACAACCCAACAGAAAGCTGCATCAGTCCCTCAACCAGGATACACAAAGTTCTCTTCCAACATTACTAAATAAAGCAGTATGGAAGGTGACCTTATATAAGCACTAACCAAGCCAACATTGTAAAGAATAAGGTGGGCCAAATTTCCATTTCTTTTGCTGCTAAAAATTCATATGATTGGCTTCCTTTTCCCTCTACCTTTAGGATTCCCTTCTTGAATATAGCTCACTTTGGATTGTGCTACATAGCATCATCTTTTATCTCACCTGAATGGTTGTAACATCCCCCAAGTTACATTCCGCAAATACTTCAACAGCACTTCTTGAATCACAGAAGTGCCTTCACACTAGCAAAAGGGATGTGTAAATGAATTCATATGTATAGGAATTCATCATTTGTCTACTGCTTATCATTTTTGTACCAAAATCCCCAGAAACATAGTTTCAAAAAAAAGGAGTGAAAGAGTCTTATTGATCCATCTGGGGGAAAGGACACTTATTACTTAAGTGTCTTCATGTGCATATCTTTGGTTTCTTTTTCACACAAAATGTGATTAAGTAAGGAGGTAGTATTGTGTAGAAGATTTGAGCCTGTAGTGATTATTTGCTGAAATAAAGATGTACTCTCAGGGTCTTCACCCTTTGTTATTTCAGGCTATTTCTTTTCTTATCATTTTAATGTGTCAAATTTAAAAGACAGGTTTAACTGGACTTCTACGGGAGTCTTCTGTTTGATTGGCAGTAATGAGAATACTCTTCATACAAGCTATTCTTCTTCCTTCCCTAGAACAGGGCTCTTTTGAGAAAAGGATAGTAATTCAGCTTGCCAGATGATGTTTCAGTCCGGCTGCTGCTAGGGAAGGTGGGGAGGAAAAAACATCACACATTTCCATCCTTGGGCAGCCACAAGCAAACCATTCCATATTCAGAAATGCAATATGCTGCTCAGGTCTACAGTGAAGCTGTGTCCTCTGATCTGGGATCCCCCCCCCCCCACACACACACACACCCAATTTCTAACTGTGGTCCAAGAGATGCATTCAGCATCTGCTTGAGAACACTGCTATCCAACCCTACCCCACATATTCAAAGGACAAATCTTGGCTTTGAAGCCAGAACTAAGCCCTACTGAGCCCTTTCTCAAAGGTTAAGCTGTAATTAAGCCCTTCCAGTCACTCTGGAGGTGAAAAAAGAAGAGGATGTGGTTTCACCAGCCTACTGTGCTGTTACCAAACCTGTATGTTTCATTCCGGAGTTACAGACAAATCCAAGAAAATACTGAATACTAAACTTCCCATTCCCACAAAACAGAGGCCAGCCATTTTTGCTTTCTCATCCCAACAAGTTGCACAGTGCAACCTAAAAACTAGTTTAACACTCTAGCAGAGATTAATTCCTGAAATCCATCTAGCCCACATGACATAGCCAGGATAGCATTCCTTGGCCTGATAGAGGAGCATGTAGTCCATGAAATCTTACAGTTTAACAAGTGTTTTAGACTTTAAGGGGTCCAGAATTATTTCTTGCTTTGTCCTAAGGCCTTGCCAATTTGCAGATGAAATGGTTTTAAGATCACGACAGCTTCTTCTCTTTCCTTCCCTGTTTGGCTTAACATCTGATTAAGACCTCTGGAGAATGTAAGGCCTGGATCACTTCCCTGTGACCTTTCGGTCAATCCAATTTTCCTAGGGAGGTTGTGGGGAGGTCTTTCCCACTGTGGAGGCCGTCAACATGCAGCTGCTTTAGCGTGAAGTTCAGCATTGACCGGGGGGGGGGGGGGCTCCTACTCTACAGTTCCATAATTCTAATGAAACTCTTTCCTTACTGTGTATTTTGGGCATTTACTAGGCCTCTCTAAATAAAAAACATCCCCAGGATGGCCTGAGAGTTACCTGACATAAATATCTCATTTCAGCAATTAGCAAACAGTATCCCTGGGAGTGGTCAGATATTTTTGTCCTCCACATGTCCCAGTAAGCATTCTCCCCAAGACACAAGCCTATCCGAGCATGAAACCTGCACACTGTTGCAGTGCGTGTGCGAAGCAGCTCTGAGAAGCAACACCCGCAGCATCATTGCAACAAGCAGTGGTAGTGGACAGCATGAACAGGGATGAGGCCTTCATGCACATGTGTGTGAAATGGCTCCGTCCCCAAAGATATTGGTGCTGTGTGCAGAACACCAGGAGTTGGGGCTGCTCAGTGCAGCGGCATTTCCTTCTCGCTTCTCACACATAGGGAGTAAAACTCCTGAATAAAGCTACAGTTCAAGGAGCTTAGAAAATGGCTAAGCACAATCATCTTTGGGGAAGTGCCAGCTCCTTTGCTGATCTCCCTTGGTAACTCACAGAGACCAACTTCAGAGGATGTTGTTCCACTGGCTGCATTTACAAGTGGCAACTAGTCCAAATCTGTTCAGGCTTAGACTCCAGCTCAGCCCTGGGCTCAGTCTTCCGGACTGGTTCTCACTGGCAGTCACTTTTTGGAAGTCCCTGAGGCAGCAAAGGTGCCCGCGACCTCCAAAGAGGTTGCCTACCTTTGGGATACAGGAATGTAATTTTACCCTATTATGAAGACTTAGGAGCAATACGTCTTTCTGAATGTGATTTATGAACTACTGTATTTTCTATTCTCCAATGCACTATTTTCCTTTCCTTTCCTTTTTTTCTTTTTCTGTAGCCTCTTGCCTCATTTGTCCTGATTTTCTAGTAGTTTATGTTACCCCCCCCCCACTTTTTTTGCATTTGCTATTTACCTATAGAGTGTCAAACCAAAGACTTGCAAGGCTAAGTCAGGACGCTGAAGCATCCCATTGGAATGTCCCACGGAACCCTCCGTGAAAGAAATTAGGAGGGTGGGTACTCGGAGGAGGGCTTTCTCTGCAGTGGCGCCTAAGCTATGGAATGCGCTCCCCAGAGAGGTCCGCCTGGCGCCGTCGTTATTTGTTTTTCGGCGCCAGGCGAAGACCTTTTTATTTAAGCGGCATTTTAACTCTTAGTATCATTTGATCTTATCTGGCCAGGGAGGCTTATTTTATATTGTATTTTTTGGATTTTTAATGTTTATATTTATTGTGATTTATATTATAATGACTTTTATTTATTGTTGTAAGCCGCCCCAAGGCTTCGGCGAATGGGGCAGCATAAAAATGTTTTAATTAATAAATAAATAAATAAGTGCCCACGTTTAATGATTAGAGGAGGCCTGCATTTCTTAGTGATCTGAAGAATCAGGCTGATGGGAAGTCCATGTCTGAAAAGGGATACCTACATGCAAACATTAAAGGACAAAGAAAATGGTAATAATATATCCTTTTGGGAGGAGGGTGAATTTTATTGCATTGATGCCAATACAACCAGTTAAAAGCCCATCTGTGTTAATTAGCCACAAGCCTTTTTGGTTGCAAAGCTCTGGACTTCAGAGGGGGAAATAGTCAAAAGCCCCAAACAACAAAAGGTGGCAAAAGCTTTTAGCAATGCAGTCCCTGCAGACAGTGACCCAATGACACTGAAAATTGTAAACAGGGAAAGAGGTTCACCCATCCTGAGAGACAAGCCTCTAAAGCCTTTTCTCAGCACAGGTCCTTTGAGAATGATGGCCTTACATCCAACATACGTCCTTCAAAGTTAAGGCTTCAGACCTGAATTTTGCTTTAAGATAGTTGAAGGAGGAGATGTACAGAGGGCCCCAGATTCTGTTCCTGGCCTCTCCAGTTCACAGTCATAGCAGTCTTTCATTGGAGACCCTTTCATTGGAGACCCTTTCACCCCAAGACCAAAAAGCCGAAACTGTGGCTGGGATGGACGAGAGGGCCTCCTGGGTGCCTGTTCCCAGACTCTGCAACTCTCAGCCAAGAAGCCCTGGCAACTTCCATCCTGTTTTCCTTCCGCTGGCAGAAAAAGACACTTTTTTCTTAGCAGTTGTTTGGCTTTAAAGTTGACATGTTTACTAGAGTCGGTTGAGCTAGCACATACAATACAGCTAGCCCTTTTCTGGATAGGATTTTTATTAGCTTATCATTGCATTTTAATTATAATGTTATATTATAACTTGTATTTATTGTTTTCAGTCACTATGAGTACAGATTGTAGCAGATATAAGACTAATTGATAAACAAATCAAGAACCATTGGGCCAGTTCTGTGTGAGATAGATTGCGTCTTTGTATGAAGTTATACTAACACTGAATACCTTTTACAAATGGGGAGTGGTGGGGGGCTGCTATGTCAGGCTGTGTGAAGGGCAAGGTCACCCCATGCTGTCCCATACATAGGAATACTGTTAATTTCTTTATTTCCAATAGTTGGTAATTATACCCATAATCATAATTCGAAATTGCAACTGCGTATAGGCCAGATTATTCTAACCCACTTTATAGTTCTTTTTGATTGGAAAAGTTCATATAAATCTTTAAAAGAAAAGGATTCTTTTCTATAACAGAAATGCATGGATGAAAAGTGCCAGCCAACCTACAAAGTAGCAGTGCTGTCTTTGCTTTTATGCATTTATTTTTCTGATATAACTTTGTTCCATTGCTTGGCTCACTGCCTTTTAAGCATAGTCATAGATTGAAAGTGACTTTCACTTTCTAATTACATTTTATTGTTATTTTTCCTTATTGAGAGATGTCTCCCTCCAAACATCCATGCTGTCCACTTATTTACCACTTAAAGGAAAGACAGTTTTCAGATCATGTTTTCTTTGGGTTTTCTTCTTCTTTCTCCTTGACTGTACTTATAGTGAACAGTTCATGGTGAAGGCTATAGATATTCCAACAAAGAATCTCTAAAAAGATCTTGGAACTGTCCAACATATCTTCCTAAACTATCAGCCCAAGAAAGAAAAAAGATAATGTAGAAGACACTGCAATTAATCGTATTTGAAATTACCTTCTTCTCAGATGCCAAGGTTGCATGACTCTTACAATCCCATAGAACTGCAGGTAATATACCTTTGATTAGATCTGCCCCTTTGTTAATAGCCAGAAGTGTCCAATCAACTTTTTAAAAAGCATTGCATATTCAAATGTTTCCTACCTTCACAGGGAAACTTTTAGTCTGAGGGTCCCCTATACAGAAAGAAGTTTTTGCTCCCAAACTTTTCCCTGAATTTTCCCGGGGTTTCCCTGAATCTTCCCAGGGATGGCAGATCGGGTCTATCAGTGTGGTAAGAACCACTGTGGTGTAGCAGTTAACAATGCTGGACTTGGACTCAGATATTTAAGCTCTAGTACCCAGTCAGCCATGAACCCACTAGGTGACTTTGGAGCAGTGACCAGCTCTCAGCCTAAACTACTTCACAGAGTTGGTGTTGCAAGGACAAAATGGACAGGAGGAAAACCTTGTAAGCTGCCTTAAGTTCCTTGCAGGTGGAATAAAGGTGGGGTAGAAATGTAATACAATAATAATATTAAAAATAGTAGTTCCCTAGCATAGCAGTGGAGAAATTCTCCACTTTTTTTTAAAGAGGTATGCCTGCCAAAGCTGGGGTGGGGGAGAGGAACGCATTTCCAGGGCTGTGCTTCAGCTCTGTCCCTGGAAGAAGGCTGCCCCCCAGTGGCAGGCTTCCTTATTCCCTTTGCCCCACAAGTTCTGCAGAGTTCTGTAACACTGCCCCCTAGTAGAGTCATTGGGAAATACCTTGCATCAGCAGTTAAAGTAGCAAAATGGAGAAAATCCCATGAAAGTGTTTCGGGGGTCTCTACAGCCCTTGCTCCACTGTGAGTGGATGAAACCCAGCCTTTCCCCTGCATTCAGATCTTGCCTTAATGGCAGTGAAAACACGAACCTCTAATTCCTTCCTCTAAGTGCATATTTTTGAGTAGAATGGATCAACTAAACTTATTAAACTTGCTTTGAAAGAACAAGCTAAAGCAGGGATTCTTAAAATAAAGATATGGAGCACACTATGAGTATATCCAGACTCTTGATATAACATTATCTGAATGCAACAGGAGAATGTTATATCTCCTGTTCCATTGTGTATAAGTGAAAAGTTATCAGGAAGGCAGGAGAAAAACACTGTGGCTATGACTGCAAATGGGACCCCTTTGGACTGACTGGGGGCATTGCCTGGGCCGAGGGAGGTCCACGGGACAGCGGTGCAGAGGAAGGCTCTGAAACTGCTGGAGATCCAAGGGCAGCCAAGCCAGTCCACTCAGGGTCCCATCCAAAGGCACATCCATCATCCTCATCCAACCCTACTTACATTCCCAATGCACACAATCCAATAACGTCACACAGGTACATAGCCACACTTCCTATTACTCCTGCAAGAATGCGGATAAACAAGATTCGTTTGGGAAAAGGTGACACGGGTGCCTTCACCAGATGCTCTGTGTGCCAACGTTGATGCATGTGTCCAAAGATCCAACGAGCAAAATGCAGCTAGAATGTACTGGCACAATATACATAATTATGAAAGGAATGTATCACGGAAGAAGGATCGGGTTATTCCTCCTCATTAGCTGGAAAAAAGCCAGTGCGCACCCAGCCCACTCTGTACCTTTAACAAAGGTTATGCAAGCTACTGCACAATAATCATGTGCCTGATAAAAAGCCTCACAAAGGCTACTAAACAATGCAGCAGACCCAGATGCAGGAGCACCAATCATTCCTTTTGGTCTTTCGGCTGCTTTTCTGCTCTGGCTGTCCTTTTGTTTGAGATCCTCGAGGATGTTTCTGATCATAGCCATTCTTATCCACAGGTTGCTGGGCAGAGGGAAATGCTGTTCATTTTCCAAAGTTGCCTTAAGATTTTAAAATGCACGTCAACTTATTGATGTGAAGAGGCATCACACCGCTGAATTCTACTGCACAGTCATCATTTGAATAATGAAGGAAGCTTTTTTTGTAGAGCCAAAATAACTGGAGAAAGGGATGGCGGACTACTGGGAGCCATCAAACACTCCATCGCCAGTCACTGTTCTGCAGTGGGCTGTGCCTGAGTGTCTCCGTAAGCTCTGAGTAGTAGGGAAACCTCTATGGTCTGAGGCTGGGTGCGGTATCTTCTCAATTGTTCTGTGAGTATCAGAGAGAATGCAACGTTCCCCCTCAAAACAGCAAGTCCAAGGCTGCAACCCTATGCAAGTCTCAGAACAGTCTTCAGGGACAAGCTCTCCTGGAGTGCATTGTTGTAGCCTAACCTGGAAATGACCAGAGCCTAGATTACTGAAACCAAGATATTCCTGTGCAAGACAGAGGAGAGAAACTCAACATGGGATAGGAAATCAACATCTGGGGAAATCCATGATGGAGAATCCACAGGGCAAGCAATATTCTCCAGGTGCGCCGTCTGGAGCCAGCCGCCACCACACATTCCCTGCTCAGACAGCCAGCCCAGAAGGACACTGTGGTCAGTGGTATCAAAGCTACTGAAACAACTACTTCTTTCTTTATTAGATTTCTTCGCTGCCCATAAGCTCAGTCTCCCTGGGTGGTTTACAAAATCAAATACCATAATTAATATCAAACACACATAATGAAAGCCTTGCAAAACAATTAACAAATACCATGATGCAATAAGACAAAAGTACAATAATCCCCTCTCCATGGTCACAGCTATGTATTATTCAGAGATACAGTAAAATATGGTCAAAAGGAAGATAAATACCCAACTGTTAAAATGTTCAGTAAATAAAAAGGTTTTCACCTGGTGCCAAAGGGATCAGACAGTGGGTGCCAGGTGCACTTCTTTGGGGAACTGATTCCACAAATGGGATGCCACGACCAAGAAGGCTCTTCGTCTGGTGGCCACCCTCCTTGCTTTCTTTGGATGGGGCTTTCTGAGGTGGACTCCCACTGATTATTTCAGAGTTTGGGCAAGCACGTACAGAGGGAGGGGTTCCTTCAGAGAGCCTGGCCCCAAGCCATTCAGGGCTTTAAATGCTAATGTGAGCACTTTGAATCAGGCCCAGACTTCAATCAGCAGCCAATGCAATTGACAGAGGGCTGGTGGGAGTGTTCGTGTCAACCAGAGGCCATTGCAGCCTCGCTGCTCTATTTTGAACCATTTAAAGTCTCTGAACTGTTTTCAAAGGCAGTCCCACATGGAATGCACTACAGTAGCCCAAACAAGAGGTTACCAGAGTGTGGATCACCATTGTGAGACGCTGCCTGTCCAGATAGGGTCAGAGTTGCTAAATCAACTTAAGCTGATTAAAGTTGCTCCTAGTCACTGAGTCCACCTGTGACTCCAGTGGTAATTGAGGATCTAGGAACACTCCCAAACTACGAACCACAAATATCAACAGGATCACCTCCCCCCATCTCTCTCCTGGCATGGGTCATCATCCAGAGCAACCCAGCCTTAAACCTCACCTGAATGGTCTCACCCCAGAGTGCCTGGAGTGGGTTGGACATCACCCACCAAAGGAACTTGCCCAGGACAGACCTTTCAGGTCCCAAAGCTGCTAAGATCTTCCAGGTCCAGGTAGGATCACTTCAGGAGCAGCATTACCACCATTTCTTTAAGGCAGCAGGAGGAGATTCTTTTCTCGGTGAAGCATGGATCCCCTTCCTGATTCTGACTTGTTTCCTCCCTGCTAGTTTTTATAAGCAAAGAGGGGCAAAGATCTAATACCAAAGTAGTTGCACAAAGGCACCCAAGGACCTCGTCAATACCCTCAAGTTCTACCAGCTGAAATTCATGCAAGAAAACTGGACCAGACTCTGTTCTTGATATCACATCAGACTCAGACCCCTGCAAACAAGTCGAGTAAGTTTCCTGCTGGTTAACATTGAGACTGATATTATTGGTCTACTGAGAAGCACTGATTTGAGATAAATTGAATGTATCTAGTGTTTGAAGCTATGCATGTAGGAGCCTTTCTACAAAAAGAACAAACAAAAAGATGAATCTTGTCTGAGAGAGGGATTCCTGGAAACAGAAAATTCTCTATGACCAATATCTAGCATGAAGACTTTATCTTACCCTTCAATGGCACCTGGTTTTGGAAGAAATCTAATCATGTGTACAGGCAATTCAGAGCTGTCTGCATCCTGATATTGTAATTCGATAGAATTTCTGAACAAGGAAATGCTACACTTTGAACAGATCAAAGAAATACTTTTTCCTGTAAAGTCTCAATATGTTTGAAGTACTGCCATCCCTTTATCAGAGGCACATTCCTTTTTCAAGAGTGTCTTTCCATGTACTCCAAGCTGTATCTCCTGAAATGTCTCCCATTTAATTATTTATATTTATAGCCCATCCTTTTTTTTTTCTGGCAAGGCTCCAAGGTGGCTTACAAAACCTTCATCCTCTTCCACAAAACAACCCAAGTTCAGCCATCACTTTCAAGTTTTGCTATCTAGACTTCTTATATTAATGTATAGATTTGAAAAAGAAGTGTTCAATCATTTTTCCTATTGTTTTTCTTTTCTTTTTATATTGAAAATGATGTAAAAATTGTTGTGTATGAAAATGCTTTCTATCCTTGCTTCCTTCTCCCTCTCTTTTGGGCCCCCCTTTTGTTGCTGTTTTATTTGCAAGTAAAATGGTGAACAAAATGGAGGTTTTGGGACTGAGCTTGCTGACTCATGGTCCAAATTAAGATCTGACTTTGGACAGTACCAAGTCTGATGCTTCAAGGAGTTGCATCTCAGTCTGTTTTCAGACTCTCTGCATTCCTAGGACAGGATGGTAGCCTCACTGAAGAACATATTCTGAAAAGGGATTCCTCCACACATTCATTTCTCAAGAAAGCAGCTGTTTGCATTGTAGAAAAAAGGTTCCATTCAGCACTTCTCCAGACACCTGTAATGATACTCATTCCCTTTAGAGTTATAAAAACCAGAGGCCAATCAGCCTTATTCAGGTAAGATTCAATTTTGTGTCTTAGTTCCCCCACCCTCATCAAAGCAAAGCCTTGCTTTTTATTTAAGTACAAAGAAAATGGAATACAAAGAAATTCTCACTTAATTGTTACCTTTCTAGCAAAAATCATAACTTTTTGTTTTAAGTTCTCAGGGCTGAAAGTTCTCTTTAGGATCATAGCTGATTACAAAACAACTACCACATGCTAATAAAAAACATATGTTACAGTGATTCTGAGTTTGTTCACAAACTGTGAACAAACAAACTCAGTGATTCTGAGTTTGTTCACCACTTGGAGATTTTAATGAAGGTTGCCAAGAAACTCAAAAAGAAGCAAGCTAAGGGTACAATCCTAAACCTGGCCAGCGGAGATGCCCTATGGAAGACTCCTTCCCCCAATATGCTAGGTGAAAGGTGGGCATCAGTGATGCACCATGGGATCCGTCTCACCACTGACGGACACCAAAATGGGATTCATCATGGCTTGAGAAGCAGACAAGTTTCCATGGGATCCAAACAGGTCCTTAATTATGCACACCCTGTTGCTGGCCCAGATGAATCCTTCCTGTTGGTGTCAATGGGAGGAAAAGGAAAAGGGGTATCAGAATAAGCTGCTGTTGCCATCAACACCTCCCACCCGCACCACAGCAAGCTGTCAGGATGTCGGCTGTGGCAGCTGCTCCACCATATAAGGGCTCTCACCCCATGAAATAGGATTGCTCTATGAGCATAGCTAAAGGCTTCTGGTGGCTTTCAGTAAGCATTGTTATTTGCCATACCCGAGACCTCTCTCTCATTCTGTGACAGAAGAGCTTTTCTTCCTCTAAGACCTCTGCCCTTCCCTGTTCCTTCATGGTCATTATAATGTACACTTGCAATTGGGATTTTCGTTAACTTCTGCCTGGGACCTACTTATAGCAAAAAGGATTACATGGAAAAAAGCACATTTTATAAAACCCCGGTTTGGCCAATGAGTGTGCTTCAGAATGGAATCATTGGTCCCTAACTAGAGATGCTTTGTGCTTTGTGAAATGTGCTGCGTTAATTTTGTTTGTTTGTTTTAGATTTACTCAATTTGCACCTCCCAGACATGAATGGAAAGACAAGTTTCAGTTAGGAATCCATTCATGTCTGAGTTTACAATGCATTCCACAAAACAAAACAAAACAAAAAAAAATGTGTCAAAAGCACAAAACTGAAAATGTACAAAGAAAATTGTGTATATTTCCAAAATGTGCACAGTGTAGTCAGTTGGTGTACGCATCCAAAAATCCACGTTCAAGGGGTCACAAAAATGTGTATATTACACAAACTGTATGAAAATTGCCACATAGATTTGTGCATGTTTCATAGTAAGGTCATATAGAGACAGGATGAAGTGAGTGTGATCTCAAAGGAACAGATAATCTTGGTGAAACCAACAGATCTATCCGTTATCTATCCATTCATTCATTGCTTAGGAATGTATATAAATGTTGAAGAGAATCTAATTTAAATAATCAAAAGTGGAAAAATAATGAAATGCTTACTGCAACTGAATTATCAGATTGAATAATATTAAAATTTGCAGTGGTAATATGTTACCATGCTTCCTCAGGATGTATGTCTCTACAGACATTTGGAGCTATTCTCAGTGTTTCAGGATTCCAGCCTGTCTGGAACAGATGAGAATTGGGGGATTTGGTCTGATGCTAAGTAATCTCTTTCCTCTCTGGTCCTATTCCTGACAAGAATCAGGCCATTCTTAACCGGTGGAGCTGGATCTGAAATTATCTACCTTACCAATTTAAGAGGAGCAAAGCATTGGCCTGAATAGTAAGATGTCCCGACAGAGTTGCTAGGAAAGGAAATGGGTCCAGAAAGTCCAGAAAAAGAGAGGGCTGTGTTGCGTTGTGCTATGTTGCATTTTAGGCTCTGTGGGTGTAGACTACCTACATGATTTGGAACCTTGAACAATGAGGGCAGAAATACATCAGTGCTGTGTGAACAAGGCTACATCGTGATTAAACATTGTTCCCAGGAGGGCATTTGGTGGCAAAGAAGGAAACGACTGGCCCCGTTCACTGCTGCTTTGATAGCCTCCAAAAAAGCCTATACTAGATGGTCATGCCAGTTCAGAAATATTAACAGCAATTTGACATGTCCAACTTTCCACTAAGTTAAATATTAACCTTAGTTGTGTGTTATTTCATAAAAAAGCAAAGTGCAGGGAGAGGCTGTAGGGCTGTAAGGCTGGACATCTGAGCTAGTGAAGCCTACTTGAAATTAAATGGGAACACCAGCTGACAAGGGTCCCAGGGCTCAAATGAACCTAAGCACATAGAGGTGTAACTGCAAAGCTTTACCACCTGAGGTGTCCATGCTAACAGGTGGATGGTTGGGGTGGAGCCAGGAGAAGCTACGTGTCATAGGGGTGGAGCCAGAAGCATGGCCCCATAGGCCCTTCCAGCACACTTTCACCCTTCAAGCATGTGAGTGGATTTTGGAAGTCTACTCATAGTATTTTTTTCCAGAATGTTCCTCTGGAAAGACCTAGTAAATAAGTTCTCATATACTTGGGCTTAATGTTTCCTATTAATTTATTTATTTTTCATTTTATATCCTGCCCTTTTCCTACAAAGAGCTCAAGGCAGCTTACATCTCCTCCATCTTATCCCCAAAACAACAACCCTGTGAGGTAGGTTGGGCTGAGAGTCTGTGGCTGGCCCAAAGTCACCCAGTGGGCTCCATGGCTGAGCGGGGACTTGAACCCAGATCCTCTGAGTCCCAGTCCCATGCTCTTAACCACTACGCCACACTGGCTCTCATGTATTCTGCTCCATCTGCAGAAGGCAGTGTGACTCACTTATGTGACTCACACAAAGCATCACATGAAACTTCAGGAGGTTGATTTACAGGGGGATGGGGAGTTTGGACTGAATATGAGTGGAGGGCAACTGCATGCTCCAGCTCACATGTCACCCTAAGAAGAAACCACAGTGGCTCTGTTACTCTCTGAATAACCCACAATGCTGCCAATGGAGAATTGGCCTCCCTGTGGTTTATTATGGCTGGTTTCTAACTCAGTCAACTCATGCAGTCGCAGCATGTATTCCTTCCAAGGAAATTCCTTTTTCACACCCCTTTGCTCCCTTCTTACACCCACAGCCTTCCTGCCGTTAGTCTGCTCATTGCTCTGGGTGTATCTTGCCTTTGCCAGCACTGATGGAGTTTCCCAGTCCCTCCCATGCCCAATGGCAAGTCGAAACCTGCCTATACTTCTTTTCAAATAAAGGTTGCAAACTCTAACTCTTGCTTTTGTGGTTTTAATATTTGCCCTGTGCTTTTTATGTGGAAAGAATGGTGCAGGATTAGTTCATTGTCCTTCCGTATTGCAGTGCAGGTGGGCTAAGTTGAGACACTCACGGTGGCATGGAAGAGGAAGTTGGGGAAGAAACTACTGTGGCATTCTGTACAGAGACATCTGGTACACAGCTTGTGCTTAACTGGCCTTGTCCAGATGTTTTCAAGACTACCACCAATATTCCAGCGGCATCTGTGTGCCCGTCAATGGCAGCAATTGGTTTTCCTCATTGCCTGCTCAAAGACAAGGTCTAAGGCTGACATGCCTTCATGCCCCAATTGACCTGAAGAGCGGATCCTCTGGGGCCTCTTCCATCAATTGTGTAAGCTCCCCAGCCACCAAGAGCGGTTGCCTCATGGGCATGTCAGGCTGTCTTCTTTAGGTTCATCCTCTCCTTCAGAGACTCCCTTTCCCCTCTCTACTTCCAGAAAGCTGAGGCACCCCAAGTTGGAATCTAGTGGGGGTGATCATCCACCATCTCTTACCTGAGCCAAATTATAAAGAAGTCCTTACAAGTTCAACACCCACATTTCTGGGGACTCACCAGTGGGGGGGGGGGGGGGTGCATCATCATTTAGTCTGCAGGTGTCATCACTCCCCTTCCAGAGACAGGAGCCACGTGGAACTGAAGGGAGAAATCAGGCGCCTTGAGAGCCAGTACCCTTACTTTGTGTGGAAGGTCCAGTTCACATTGGGAAAAGTACCGCCTGCCAGTTCCCACAGGATACTACTCACACCTTTTGTTTTAGTTGGAGTATCACTGGGTTCAGTGATACTTCATGTAAAGGAGGATCGTTTTAGAGGGTCAGGCTGCTTTTCTTGCAGCAGGAAGAAAATACTCTGGGCTGCTTGTACCTAAAGAGTATTTCATTGGTGTAATAGTCCCAAAAGTAGAGCAGGCAACTTGCAGGGACTTACCGCAGTTCCCAGTGGGGTCATACAAAACACTCTTGGGGCCGGCCAGCATCTGAAGGTCCCGAAGTGGCTGAAGATGGGATTCTGTGCAGCTTGGGAGTGGTGGACACAAGTGACCATGCAGTATAGAGTTCAACATGTCCATAATCAGGAAGAGGAATTGTGGGTTCAGGAGTATCAGGTCTTCCCGAATCTTTAAAGCTGTGGCAAAACAATCCAAATGCCATTGGTCCCCAGCTTGTCACAGAATGACATTGTGCACAGCCTAAAATCATTTGTAGTCTGTTGCAATTTCCCTAACCATTTCTTTGGGCCATGATGTTTTTCCTAGCACTGTGCATGGAAGCACATGAAGCCTCATACTCACATTTGTACTGAAAACCAAGGGAAAATATTATTGTGTCTGGTGTTCTGCAGATATTGATGTGCTTCTGGAGAGGCCTATGAATATGCCAAGTTCCTTCCCATTCTAAAAATGTGCCCAAAGTCTGATATGGTTAGGCTCCCTCCATCTCTCCTGGGATCCCAGATTCAGTCTGAACTACTCCTGGGATGCAATGAGCAAGCAATGCTATTTGTAGGGAAGGTTTTTAGTAGAAGGAATAAACAAGCAGTAGGAAGACTTCAGAAAAGTGGAGTTATTTTGTTATATCTCTACTGCACAAATGAACTGACATTTTCCATGCTAAATAATGTCAATGGATTATACAGAATGAAGGGTCATAGAGCCTATATTACTTCAGTCCGAAACCTGGAGGCTTCTTCTGCAGGAGGCATTGCAGAAACTTTGAAGTAGGAGTGTGGAGGCAGGGCACAACAACGATAAAACGAAACTTGACAGAACTTGCAGGCTCCTTCAAGGTCAGGAGGAAAGAGGGAAGGAAGGTTGCTGCAAGTGAAGCATCAAATTAGCATTAGAGAAGCTGGGGAGGAGAATGCCAAGGGAGGATGGAGACTACCGCAGGGCAGTTTGTTGCTAGGCAGAGTTCAGGAAATTAGATCCTTCATAAGGGGCAGCAGCGTCTTTGGCTGCTTTTTCTGACCAATTCTGTGGCCCTGTTCAACAGCCCATCATTAAACTGAGTTTGGGAAGCACAACAAGCAGCATTGGGTAAGAAGAAGTCCAGAACAAGCCATAGATTCACAGTGTGACTAATCTAAGAAAAATACCAAGTCCAGATGATGTGACAGCCCCCCATGCATGATTAGTTTTGTGTGTCTAAGGTAGGGAAATACATCACACACAGTACTGACCAGTTCTTTGCAGGGATATATTTGAATTCCAATTTTTAATTAATTAATTAATTAATTAAATGCCCCAGCTGCCTTTCCTGCTTAAGAAAACTAGCAAATAGAGCTAGAACCTCTCTCTCTCTCGTATGTTTAGGTAGTCTTCAGCAGTGATGTCTCACATCTTGCAAAATGAAATGTCGATATTCCACCTTTAAAAACATCTGATATCTGGAATTGTGAAAAATCCTGTGCTCTCCCAGATGATTTTGGGAGCCCATAGGACTGCACCGTAGTTGACTTGTTGCCTTCACGTAGTAGTTTCAAATCCATGTCACTCAATTCCATTATTGTCAATTAAAAAGATTGTTATTTTGTTGGTGTGCTGCAGGAGTAAAAACTGATTTATAATGCATTTTAGCTTGGCTCAGCACAAAGAGATCATATTGCATAAACATATAAGCAGAAAAAGAAGGCAGTTGTAAAGGCTAGAAATATATCCTAAGGGAATTTTGGTTTATTTTATGGAACCCAAAACTAAGAAATGTGACAAAGAACCAATAGTTCTTTCAGCCTGTTCAAAACAATTATGATACTATTTTCATGACTGAAAAAAAAGATAAGCAGAAAAGTTTTAAAGCAACATTTATATTGATGAATATATATAATTGGGGAGGGGGGGGACTCATCTCAAAAACAAACTACTAGCTTTGTTATGACCAAATTCACAGAATTTACAAATACCTCAGTGCCAAAGCCCAAAGATGGTCCTAAACAAACACCTGAACCCCACTGATGTAAGGACTCCAGAAAATGTATGCAACATATGAACAATACGTAACATTACTGTATATTGTGTAAAGCTTCGTCTATTAGCAGAAAGAAATAATTAGTAGGGATATTGCATTTACGATCATTTGCAAATGTGTGAATATCCAGACATCAGTGATCACCACAATCATGAAGGATATTACAATTCCTGATGACTAGCTACAGTTATGGACTTCCAGAAATTAATGCAGAAAGCCAATTACCACTAACTGATGTCACTTTTCACTGTTCTACCATCTTCCTATTTTTGTAGATTGGTAAAGATTTACCAGTTCGTCCATGATGACTTACCATTTCCACATGTTGGATATTTACTGGAATATGTGCAAGTTACTGTTGTGAATATCCAAAATGTGAAGACGTCCAGAAAAAATTATTTACTTACAGTCATATTCCACTATCTGGCTATGATCCCAGAAACGTCTAGCAAATTCATAAAGCAGATACTGTGTTTAGCTGTAGGCCACTCTTTTAAACAAAAGATAGTCATCTGATAGGAACATACATCTAAAAGGAGCAGGTGGATTTCTAAAAAAAGGTTGGACAAGGTTATAACGTGTACCATTAAGCTTGGATGACTGCAGATAAAATTAAATCGTTTTGGATCAATGTGCATTTGTCTGTAAAATACCTCTCCTTAAACAGTTACTGTGTAACAGAAGCAAAATTGTAACCATACCACTGAAATAATGTAGGGACTACTTTCAGACAACTCTGTTTAGGTACAGAATTTTATAATACGGTTGGTGGAAGCTATGGTGACTCCTAAAAGTTGGGAAGGGAGTTAAAACTGTATTTTAACCAAGCTTGCTTTTGTAATATTAAGTGGAAACAAAAGTGTAATTTATCTGTTCTCCCTCATAATGCATGTAAAATGCAATTAAGTGTGCAAACCAAAAAGATATCGAGGCAATTTGTAAAAAATAAATAAATGACCTAAATTGAATAAAATGCCTGTTGGTTCAAATTAATGGGTTGCAGCCAGGCATGATCAGCAGAATGAAAACCACTGGCAGTGTGTTTTCCATTCTCCTCTGCAATGTCCTGCCCTGCAAGCAGATTTGGAAGGCAGAGCGGGGAGCAGAGGAGAGAAGAGCAAGAGAGGTCACAGTACACAAGTGGAATTCCATGTGCACGGAGTTGGATTTCACCCATTCAGCTACAGCTTCCACATTAGGAAACACCAGAGCTGAGATAGATGGAAACAAGTGGCAAGACTGACTGAATGTAGATAGTAGAGAACTCCCGACAGATGAAATTCAACATTTATGCTTGCCCATGTTCAAACTTATGCAGGGACAGAGTGGGCAGCTAAGAAGTGCTACTTTGCCATCTCTCTTGTGTCTTTCATATGTAATCTGGTGGAATATTTTAGGGTTGTCTAGTGCTTATTACACACTGGCTCATGATGTTACACTAGCACAGACTAATGCTTGCTAAACATTTTTAGGAGAATCACAAGATTTCAAAGGCAAGTCACCACTTTTCATCATTCTGTTAACAAGCACAAAGACTAGTTTATGCTAGTGTAATACCATTAGTGCTCATCGCAAACTACCCTGAATGTACACACTTTAACACAAATTAGCCACAAAATTCACATCATTTTAGGCTCCTTTTCCCCTCAAAGGGAGTGAATTTGGAAAAGTGGAAGAAACTACATGACACTAAAATACAGGAAAGGAAAGTCAGGGTGGTTTAAGACTAACTTAGAAATGTACGCGTGGAGTAGGGGTAGGCAGGAACACAGACTGCACAGTTGGTTCAAAAAAGTTCCCTGTGTTTTGAAGAGGAATTCTGCTTTCAGTCATGTGTCTGTGTGTGTGTGTGTGTGTGTGTGTGTGTGTGCGCGCGCGCATGGCAGCAAAGATGTACAGGAAAGAGGAAATGATCAAATAGCCTTGTCTTTCATTTGTGTCCAATGCATTTTGTCATGCTTTCTTCTGTTTTTAGGAGTTGACCTACAAGCCAGCATTGAAGTACCTACAATAGTACATTTATAGTATTTTTAAAAAGCCTAGAGTACAAAATGATATCTGTTATTGGATAATTTTGGGTTCACTACCATGAAAATCTAAAATTGCTTTAGTCCTCAGAAGAACAGTCTCAACATGGTAAAGCTGTATACCTGCAGGTTTCCAGGGTTGTGACCACATGACTCCCAGGCTTGTTCTCTTTTCCATTGGAGGATTCAGTCCTATTTAGTCTTACCTAAGCAGAAGATTAGCAGCATGCAAAGAGCCCCTTTGAAGCAAGCAGCCAAACGATTCCATCAAGGTGCCAACAGGTGATCAACAGCATCAGAGCAAAGGGCACAAGCCATCTGCTTGCCCAGGCTTCTCTGTCCATAACCTTTACACCTTTACCTGTCTAAACATGCGTAGGATTGCATTCTTAATCAATTGGATACCCTTTCCTCAAGGGTGGCTCTTCTCACTGAGCAGTCTGCAATGTAAAAATGCTAAAGTAATCACATATTCTTGAACATCTATTATGATAATAAAAGAATACTAATTTCTCAAAAGAAAGTTAATGTTATTTTTTTGAGGGGAAAATTGTCATATATCCTTGCTGGCTAACCTAGAAAATCAAATACACAGGGCCAAAAATATAATATATAAGACATTTGCCAACAATCTGTAACATGCCCAAACTCTAGTCAGTCCAAAATCAACCAAAGATATTCATGCTGTGCTTAATTTTCCAGAAATTTAATGAGGCAATCAGAGAAGCAAATATCTATTTAAAAATTGAGACACAGTTATATTTATTCTCAGAAGCACAGACACATATACATATATAACCATTTATGGCAAATATCTGAGACAAAAATATAGGCTTATGTTTTCCCTGGTTCAAAATTCAGTATTGAATTAACAAGGAGTAGAACATGGTCTTGGTAAACTGCAACGTTGGTGATGCGAGTTGTGTGACATGCTCCCAAGTTCAACTTGAGGGGTGCAATTTGGACTTGACTTGGCAGCAACAAGTGAGAGATTCAACTTGACTAGAGATTTCTACATTATTTTTTTTTAACCAATGAGCCACAGTCTGCATTTTTTACAACTGAGCAGTTGTAAAAAATGCAAGGATATCGTTGCAGCAGGATATCCAGGAAGGCATGAAAAAGCAGAGGAGGAAGGTTCAAGGGGCCAGAGGCAGGATAGGGAAGAGGTGTCTGCACCTGGGCAAGGAAAGCTTAAGCTCTTCTTTTGGGTGCAAGCGAGGTGGTGAGAAGAAGGGAGGGAGTTTGTTTAAATTAATTGTGGTTGAAGTAAAGTACATCCATGCATCACCGAGAGAAGTGTGGATGGGGGGTTGCAACTCTTCCATCTCTGCACACTCCCCTCTACCTCCTTTTTTCCATTCAAGTTGGCTCTTGAGACTTGAGAAGAGACCTGACTAGAAAATTTCTGGCAATGACTCGAAACTTGACTTGGACTTGAAAGTAAAGATGTGAGACTTGATTCAGGTCTTGGAGGAAAGGACTTGAACACATCACTGGTGAAGTGCCTGTGCCTGCAGATTTGCATGGCGCACTGGTACATGACGCACACCCAGTTCCCACCAATGAAACAACTTTGTCACATCTGGCCAAGCCTTTTCCAAAGGGACAATGCTCAAAGGACTAAGCCAAAGTTACTCACTTACACACATATTTTAAAATTAGGAGGGGACTTTAGAGCTCAGTGCGATCTTTTCCTGTAATATAAGCAGACGGGATCTCATATATTTAATGGCCTGGTTAGCTGACTCACATCACCAGGCACTGCTTGTTATCTGGCCATAGCTACTTAAAGGTGCATCCCTGTAGGCCTTAGATTTTTAAAAGGCCTACAGCTCCTAGCATGCCCCAGTTGTACCTGTCTTTTATCCATATGACCACTTCCCCATTTTTCTTGTAAGGTACAATGTTCATGTCAAACCTTTTTGCCTTTGGAACAGCTTGCAAGACTGATTTTCATAAAAAACCCACAAAGAAAACTAAAAGCGAGAAGCAGCACTGCTGAACATGTGCGGGAGCAAACAGCTTGGGCAGAGAGAAGACGATATGTATAATCAGTGTAAAATCTGACTGCTATTTTTGCCAAAGGCCCTTCAGGGTAATTAACCCCACTGGGCCTCTTAAGTCTCCAAACATGAAATGTGAAAGCTGTGCTTGCTCCGAATAGTTCATGGTGTCAGCAACAGAAAATGAGCCTTCCACCCGCCCCCCGAGCCTTAGCAGCATAGGAGATCATGCCAGGGGCTCTCCACCATTGCAAAGCTCCAGTCACACGGTGTGCTGGAGCAGTGGTGAACTTTGTCCCAGCAATTCACAACACAAACATCAATGACAGCATCTTAGAACTCTCCGGAAGACTTATTTTCTTTTCCTAATTATTCTATGCGTCATTAGGTGCACAAGTTATCGAGATAGTACTCTACAGCCAAATCAAGCAAGTTCGGGATATCCTTCAGAAAAAATATCGAGACGAAATACCCATCGTGCTCATTCTGAAATAGGTAACATTAGCCTCCAAGGGTATTAATAAAGGTGCAAGGAAATGAACGAAAATCTAGGAGTGACACATTAATTTTCACCCCCTAGTTAGCAGGATGCTTCACTGCAGATGAACTGCAGCTCCATGGCAGGACACATAAAGTAGGGCCTATGCGTAACCTATGGCAACTACAGGTAGGGCTGGCAGGCGGTCTGGCCAGGGAGTGGAGATGGGCCGATGCTCTTAGGCAGTATCCTGCAGCCCTGCATGGACTGAGAAGTTTATGATACTTAGAGGAAAACCTCTCTTCTCCTCTTCTCTAACGGCCTCCTGCAGGTTGGCAAAAAGTTTCCTTTTAGTGAAGCTTTTGGAATGAGAATTGCTGCCCTGCTAAAAGTGGTTTTTAAGTGGCAGTACTTTAGAAATAATTTTACTATGCCATCCTATGCTTTTTCCGCTGCTCTCTGACGGTTTTACTATACAGGTGGCTTTAGGTTCTTAGTGTATTGCTGCCAGCCATCTTGAGCTCCCCAGAAAAAATGGCAAGGCTTTTAAACCGATGGCACAGTCAAGCCTTTGGTGCAACGTGAGGCATGTTCGTCCTGTGCCCCACCAGGATCTCTCCCTCATAACTGGGCTTGAGACAGTAGCCTCAGCATTGCTTATCATACCGCATTATGTTTAATCCACCCATCAGTCATTGCTCTCTGGGCAGATTACATATCTATGATTGGATACGTAACATCTAATCTATTAAAAATGACTACGGTTGCCTGCTAGGATGCAGTAGACCCCTTTTCTTTCTCCAGTCTTTCCAGAATACATGGACCGGGGTGGACAACAATATGGTTCACAGGACATAAGTATCCCCTGCCAATGCCGATATTGCCCCACTTTATTTTGATTTGTTTAAGAGAAATGGCCAACAAAGCAGCTACAGAGCACCTGAAAAGCAATAGCTTGTGCATTTGGTCCTTTAAGCATCCTGCAGCCAAGATAGAGTAGCAAATGAATTAGACTTGGCTTGAAAAGAAGATGAAGGGAGCCATTGTAGCACTCTGGAGGGCTGCAAAGGAGTTTGCCACCACATTTCAGCAGCAAACTGCAGTTTTGGCATGAGGGGGCACCCCATGGACTGCAGCGCAGAATGTTAGTTTGGGGTTGAAAATGATGCCTCGACTTCTGGGAGCTGACTGTTCCAGATGCAGAAAATATTAAGTACTTATAGTGAGTAATAAATCTGCCAGTTTGCTACCAATGGACTGGTTTGAGAAGAGATTTAGGAACAGCTTCTCTTCCTGGCTATCATAGCTGTCATTTGGTCCAACATTTGGAAAACAAAATGATCACTGTGACCATTTTCCAACCAAGAGGATTTACCAGGTCAAAATTATATAGCCCCAGGTGATAGGAAAGACATGGAATCATAGTAGAGTTGAAAGGAGCCAGGAAGGCCACTGCGTCCAACCCCTGCTGTTGCAGGACACCAGTTTACACCATCCCACTCAGATGGCAGTCCAGGTTCTTTTTGAAGGTCTCTAGTGTGGGAGAGCCCACCACCTCTCTAGGCAGCTGTTTCCACTATCATATTGCTCAGACAGTGAGGAAACTTTTCCTGATACCTAGCCTGAACCTGGGTTGTTGCAACTTGAGTTGATTATTCTGTGTCCTACACTCTGGTATCATGGATCTTGGCCTTTCTGTCTGACAGCCTTTGAGGTCATGTCCCCCATCAGTCTTCTCTTCTCAAGGCTGAGCATGCCCAGTTCTCTCAGACTTTCTTCACAGGGAAGTTTTTCCAAACCCTGGATCATTTTTGTTGCCCTCCTCCGGACCCTTTCTAATTTTTCTGCATCTTTCTCAAATCTTGGTGCCCAGAACTGGACAACATATGCTCATCCATTCCAGTCTCACATTTAGAACAATCACCATGAAAACAATAATTATTGAAAATACCCCCCTTTTTTTTTGTCCATAAAGTTGCTTGAGCCTGAGGCTTCTCTGTTTGTATTCCAGACTGAAATTGGACAATAATCTTGCCAAGATAGAGATATTTAGTGACGGTTGCTATTCTCAAAACATTTACTTTGGGGAGAAATCTCATTAAAGCCACACTAACAACCTGCCTACTTCAGGTATTTGACAGAAAGACTGATGCTGCAAGAGCAGAACAAGGAGGAACTCGCATGCCTGCTGAGGAAGCAGGACTCTGCAGGAGTAGCTTATGATTTGGCTGTGTTTTATTTCTCCAGCCCTGTGTTTCAGGAAAGCCTGGATGCTTGGATTCCACACAAGAGGGTTGCAGGGACTCCACTCCTGCCTCTGCAAATAAGAGACTAAGATAGGGGTCCACAGTTGAATCAGACAATATTTAGACGGCTAAAAATGCCTACTGCAAAGAACGCCTTGTCCACTGCCACCCTAAATGCACTCACAGTTGTCAGGTGGTAAATACCATGGCAATTACTTGGAATATATCACTGCCAGTGTGGTTGGGATGAGCATCATCCTCTTAAATCTATTTTGTTTTCTTTAACTTTTATTAACAAGTTTTAATACAGTCCTTTTAACTATGAATGAAATGCCTAGAATCTAAAAGCACAGCTAATCTGAATCATCAGACTAGGCATGGTTTCCAAAAGTTGACCGCACACCTCCAGCTGATATATTGATATTATGTATGTATTGCAACATTTCAAGCTGGAAAAACGCCTTTAAGAAGAAGGGAAGAGGGTGCACAACCCTTTCCCAGCTGGTTGTCCTTCCATCCAGAAGATCCCCCTGTTGTTTTTCTTCTCACAAGGCTCCAGACACACATCCCACCCTCCAGATATTCAGAACATCACAGGAGGGAAAGCAATGGGAGGGAACTATTTTGACTGGAAAAGCATCCTTCAGAGAAAGTGTCCTTTCTGGGCCCTAAGGTGTGCATTACTGGTTGCTCTTAGACACTTTGCCCTTGGGGAACATAGGACTGAGGCAAAACCCAAAGAATGAATTCTCCTACACTGAAAGTGATGACCATGGAATTGTTGGCTGTACAATAATGTATTGTAAGCACGTGAAGCAACATCCCTGAAGTGCCGTAATGCAGTGATTAGATAGCCATGGGCCTTTTGAGAGAACTCTTTTCCCATGAATGCAGATCTGTCAGGTGCTGGATCTTCAACTCCTTTTGCTTGATTTATTATTGAGGAATGGGGAAGATGGCAAAATATAGAGTGTGGTTGAAACATTTATGCCCCTAAAGTTTGCTGAAGTAGGGCTAAAAGGACAACCATACCAATTTGGTTAATAATAAAAAGCAAGCATTTGGGCATGTTGCTAAAGCAAGAGATACTGTTTTTTACACTGGGTGCCATCCATGTTTTTAGGGAAGAAAAAGTGGGAAAAGTTGGTCACGTCTGCTCTTTCTCTTGGCAGATATTCTGTCAAGTTTGCCACAGCTGAAGGGAATTCTTCTCACTGTAATCAAATTAAAACTGGCTTTGTGATGGATTTGTTTGGGCTTTTTTTTCTTTTTTCTTTTGGCTTTACATGTTTCCAGATATTGGGTGGGAGGAAGAGAGCTGTAGCATCTTGGAAGCTGCCCAGGAAAGGCATTTGAGCAGCACAAAGACAGCAAGCTGTGGAACTTCACAAAAATTTGGAAGTGTCATTTGCTCACTAGCTGCTTCCTCAGACCCACACGTATGCCCTGCATACTCGGCCTTCATCAATCATATAACTAGCAGATGGGCACTTGACAAGCAGATTTTTTCACCACTGACTGAAATGAACAATGATCTATCGACAGTTCTACAAAGAGGGCAATGGCGAAGACCCGCAAAATACCTTCCAAAAAGAAAATACTGCAGCTTGAAGCTTAGCTGGAGGCTGAGAGGGAAAGGAGCCCTCACCAGGCATTCTCTCTCACACAATTGAACCTCACACGAGGCAGGGCATGGGGGGAACTAGTACCCCCTGCCCCTGTTCCCCTATATCTCCCAGTCATGCATGTTCAGCCTCTCCTGAGCTGAAAGGAGAGCCTCCTCCAATGCCAGGGTTTTAAATCTCACAAAAAACTGCATGAGCAGAGCAATCTCCTGCAAAGAGCACAACTTCAGCTCACAGCAGGGTGCAAATGAGGGGAAGGGGACATGCAGAAGCAGGATGGACTTGGCAGTTCATTCCTCCATTTTGCCAAGAAACGGAGAACCCAAAACAGACTTCAGTGATATTAAAACCTGGCAGTTACAAAAAATAAAAAAAAATCTGGAAGAAACTGTGACATGATTATATCAATGTTACTTTCTGCCATGCAGACTCAAAAAGTCAGTATCATCAACAAAGCTGTGATGCAGCTGAAGGTCAGTCCACACGCAAAGCCATGCTTTTAAATGTACAGGAGAGGCAATTTTGATGATCTCAGTGATCTAGTTGTCACCACTTCTTACGCACACACAGCACATAGTCTGGGGGTGGGGAGGCAATCTATTCCATGCATTTTTACCAGCGTTGTCATGCCTGAATCACCGGCACGTCGCATGACATGCACCCCAACCTGTCTCCACACATTATACATTATTGCTGCCATTATGTCCCAGTTGTATCCTGACTTCTTTATAGTTTGTTCCCCATGAAATGCATTTCAGTGTGCGCTAAACTTGCAGCACGGTTCTGTCAGAGGAATGGGCGGCTTCAGTGGACTGTGGGGCAGGCAGTGGTGCTTCATGAAGCACCCTGTGGCCCCCACACAAAGGCAGCAACTCTGAGAAGGAGCAAAGCCTGGTCAGTAGTCAGTGGCTTTCCCATGTCCCTGGTGCATCCCCTCCACATAGCTTCTCTCTCTCTCACTCTCTCTCTCTCTCACTCTCAGTCTCAGTCTCAGTCTTTCTCTGTATATCTGCCTTGGGACCAAAGTGGTGAGTGTCCACAACTGGAACACAAGGATAAGGGGTGCTGGAGACACTGGAAAGGCTTAACGAAGCGCAAGTGGACTCAAGGCATCTGTGAAGTCTTGCACAAGGAAGGACCAAATGCCAGCAAGGTGCGGCAGGACCAGAGGAAAAGGAGAAATGACAGGCAAGCAAAGGTCAGACCTTAAAATGGAGGGTGGAACTACAGGTGAAGGCAAGGTCAGGAACAGACTGGAATCAGATACCTACAAAGGGTAGGTGTGGTAAGGATCAGATACCTGAAAAGGTGAAGCAAAGGCAGAGTCAAGAACAGGAAGGAATCAAGGCACGGAGGGAACAGACCAGAGCAGAACAAATACTAGAACAGAGTTTGGGTAAGAGAGCAAACTATCCTGCACAAGAAACCCCTGTGGCTTTTCAGGTCATCTGAACCCACCCAAGGAGATGCTCTGAGCTGCATCAAAGCACTTGTCTTGAAAAATGTGACTCTTCTACCCAAGACCAATTCTACAAGTATACCAGGCATCAGGAAATCAGCACATATCCCCTTTATTTTTACTGACAAGTTAGAGAACATGATCTGTGTTTAAAGCATCTGAAATTAACACCAAGCTCAGAGCAACAGCTGAGCGAGTTATATGGAAAAACCAGGTCTTCCAGCACCCCCACATGGAACTGAGAAACAGCTGCATGGACAGCTCGGCTCCACCACAAATTCGCTTCTCACAGCCCATAGGAATGGCTAACCCATTCACTCCTTCCATATTTACTGTCTCTCCACAGAGGCACACAAATATATCAACATACACATTTCTTATGAAACTGTATATACAGTTTAGAAGATCACAGGGATGTAGAAAAGCATGTTATGAGATAAGGTTCCCCACATTACCGCATTTCCTCTTACTACCTACTCTGAGCTACCTCATCTTTAACAAAGCTAATATTTAATCTTCTCTGAACACCAGCTGATTGAAAGGACCATACCTCTGCTAAGGTTTCATTCCAAGGATTCAAAGAATAGAAATTGGACCTTCAGAAAAAATATTGTAGCATATCACAGCCCAATTCTACTGTCCAGGACTCAAGCCAGACAGGAGCACAGGAGTGCAGAAAAGGAGTACAGAAAGCTCTTTCACACCTTCTCTACTGTGCTGCATGGTGTTAATTGGACTTGGATTGGCTTCCAGACCAGCAGAATAAAGAACATTGCTTCTCTTCCTTCCCTTCTCTTCCTTCTGAAACATGCTTCTATGATGAAAGGAGAGTGTGTTATTATGGTTCATTTAGCCTTATGGTAGGCATACCCTAATTCCTAATCCTGTCTCTTTAAAATGTCTATTATAAACTAATGTAGTATTACACAAGCCAATTCATTCCTCTGATTTCCTGCCCCTTCTAAATTTGCCCTGCTCAAAAAATAATTCCATACTGGGTCCACCCAGAAGCTCACAACTATTCTGAATCAATGTTTACATAGTGCTACATTTCTGCATTCCAAAATTGAAGCCACTACCTTTTTGATTCCTAACTTACAGAAATTCAACCATACATGTCTCCTATGAGAAGAAATGATGTCTCATAGATGAACTTCCCAGACAGTAGCAGGAGAACCCCATCAAAATCTCTGTCTAGGCCTCAGTGGTATTGCTCACACGGCTCACAGACTGACAGTCCTCAAAATCCAAGCTGAGGTGAAGTAGCCCAGAAAGGAGGTTGAGAAAAGAGTATTGAGAATAAATTGCCTTTGGAATATAGAAAGAAGAAGGGTAACTAAAGGGGAAGGGTACTATTTGCAAATGAATTTGTACAGAGGAGGTAAGAAAAATCTATGTCATACCAACAATCACCAGTGTGCAATTTGCAGGGTGCAGAACTGCTTTAAGGTACCATTTGGAAGTGCCACTGTGTACAAAAAAATCCATTGCTACATTTATTATTTTATCTTTCCTAACATCAAGATGCAGTTGAGATTTTCTGTCCTAAACATGATAATGAATCCAATAATCTTGGAAAGACAAGAATGGGGTTAGGGTTAGGCCTTTCTAGGCCAAGGGGTCAGCCTGATAACCAAGGAGCACAGTTTGCACACTTGCACAAGTGCCTCTGCACACAGGCAATGGGTCTACTCCAGAACACGGGAATTATAAGTGATGAGCAGCTGGAGGCCTTTGCACATCCTGGAGTGAGTGAACCAGGCTGCCACTCTTGGCAGGCATGCCAGAGTCATCTTGATGCAGATTCAGTAGGAGAAGACCTTGAAGATTCAGTGATGCGATTTTGGGAGAGACTGGAGGAGTCGAGGAAGCGGAAGAGAGAGAGAGCCATTGCCTTGCCTGGTCCTGACCCCATGCTGAGGCATCAGGAGAGGCAAGCTGCCCAGTTAAGGTTTGTGTAGTTTTGCGGGCTGGCCCTTCACCAGGGAGGGCCACCCTGAGGGTGGAGCCCACGGCATTACTGGAAGGGAAGGATTTGGAGAAAAGTTCCCAGCTTGGGTTCAACACTCTTTGTATGAATAGTGGCTTATCTTTCATCTTACTGGAGAGTTTTTAGTCAGTTGGTCTTGTTTCTGTGGAGTGCCAATAGAGATCAGCATTGCAAAGACACTGCCTGGTGTTTGGAGCCTAAGGGCAAGAAGGGAAGGACCATGCTCATGACACACTCAAGCAATTATATCCCCGAAACTTTCATGGCTATGTCGAATCCTAGGCCCATAGGACTCTGTCTC
This sequence comes from Varanus komodoensis, assembly GCF_004798865.1. Taxonomy (NCBI): domain Eukaryota; kingdom Metazoa; phylum Chordata; class Lepidosauria; order Squamata; family Varanidae; genus Varanus; species Varanus komodoensis. Next base: position 13,302,428 of record NW_025336480.1, read on the forward strand.
AAAATCTGTTTCTGAGGGCCCTGGATCTTTTCTGCAGAGCTCTGAACATCCATGCATGTCAATGGAAAGTCTTTTTCTATATTTAATTATCATGCAGGAGTAGTAAAGATAAGGGTAAACTCTTCTGTTCTCACATGCTATCACACTTCACCCTCCCAAAAACCAAATTCCCTTGCATGGCAATTAGGCTCAGAGAAAAAAAATATTCTATTGGCTTCAAATGATCTGGGTCAAGATGCAAATTCACAAAATAATTTATTGAATTGGAGATTATTTGGATGAAAAATTAAGTAGATCAGTTCCACTTTTGTGAAATTTATATAAATCCTAGTAAAATATAATTTATAATTTTTAGCATAGTAATTTATAGCATAGTATTGGCATTATAAATGCCTTTAGAATAGGCATTTATATAGGAATTTACTATAAATATATATATTTACTAGGCAATAAATAGATATATTTACTAAGCATTCTGCCTCTATTCAGAATGCAGGATGCTTTTCCCTGAAGTATAAATGTATTTATCTCATCCTCTCTCTGTCTCTCTCTCTCATATCTATCTATCTGTCTGTGTGTGTGTGTGTGTGTGTGAGCATTTGTGTGCATAGGCCTGAATAGTTAAGTGTGCAGTCCTCTGCATATGTATTCAGAAGTACCATTAAACTAAAGTATTGCACAACAAACTGTAGGACCGCTCCAAATATAATACAAAGATTTTGTAGAATTCTAACATCAAGAATTGATATCTTAGAGGGCAAATAGAGGGCACCACTTCTGAGATTCTTTTAAGTAAAAAGAAGGAGAAACATAATCAGACAGACCCAAATTCCTTTGCGTTACTCCTTGTCATGTCCACACTGTGAGTGCCCTTGTTTGTGAAGCCAGACCTGCAACATCCTTACTCAAGAGGGAAGCAACAGCAAGCTTGAGGCAACTCCAAGTTTTCCAGAATATAAGACAATCTGAGTAGAGAACCCCACAAAGCAACTTGTACCCAAGGAGGGATGAGCAGGCTGCGTGGACAACGAATGCTGAGTAATGGGGAAGAGGGGAGGGGAATGGACCGGGAAAAGCAGTGGAGGGAGAATGGAATAGAACAGGAGGAATTCTGAGCAGCAGGAATCCACACAGCAACATTTTGTTACAGTATTTGTATATCATATTCATCGCCTGCCTTTTTCCTACTTGACATCCACATGTGCTCAGACTACCCATCCAAGACATTTTGCTGTTTTATGTGGGGTACGTAATTTCCTAACCTGTGGCACATACTAGAAAACATTTCTTATTCTCCTTTTGTTTTAATTTACTTTTTATCTTTTTGCAAATAGGTGCTACTTTCACTCCAGAATAGCTCCCTCAGCCAGGTGCCATCCAGATGGTTTGGATTACAACTCCCACCATTTTTGACAATAGACTTTGCTGGCCTGGGTGGATAGAAGTGGTTCTCTAAAACATCTGGAAGGCAACAAATGAGGGCTAGGATGCCTCTGAGCAATTGCTACGATATTTACTTCCAGGGGGTTTGTTTATGTGTACATGCACAGAGTCATTTCTAGTGTTCTGCATTCTTACATCAGGCACATGACCAAACTTATTTTCACATGTGTCACAATAATTTCATTGACTGGATCAGCATTTTATGCAATTTTTAGTCTGCTTATTTTTACTGCATTGAATTCTTTTCATTTGCATTATTTTAAGAATGACCCTTAAATCCATTTGGATCAGACCTATGGCATTTATTCTTAACCTTTTGGCTTACTGCAGTCAAACTGGGAGGTTACTCGGACAATTATTGCAGAAGCCTTTTCATTACACAGGCTTTTGCTGCCCTCTAATGCTAGTAAGTGCTTGAGAATATGTTGAACTACATATGCCTTCCTCTGGAGCACATGGATCTTAAACCCGCATGAAACACTTTCTGTCCTCCCCAGCCCCAGCTGCTACACCCAAACCTCTACACTGCAGCATTCGCAGATTGGCACGTTTTTATACCATTTTTATCAATAACTGAAAAACATCAAGCTTGTGATTGCAAAAGAATCAATTCTCATCCTTGCCTCTCTTTCTCTCTTCCCTTGCCTCTCTCATAGAGAATTTTGGTGCCTGAACTGTGAAAAGAATTAGAAAGAACTGACGGACTGCAGGCCAAGCCCAGGCACACACAGAGAGTCCCTGCCGCTATTTTCCAGAGCAATATGCTTTCGCGATTTTAAAACTCTGTAAGTGGTCGTTCTCGCATACGCAAGATCCAGCTGCCAAATGAAAATGCCTTCATCCTAAGGAGAAACACGAGGAGAACCCTGCTCCGTCAGACCAAGAGTTACTCTACTCCAACATTCATAGGAGTGCAATAGCACCTGGTTGCCCGTGTTCCCTTAGCTGAGGCGCATGGAGGTGATGCTCTGATGGAATCCTAGGAGCTAAAGCCTGCAATATTACAAAGTGAGATGAAAGGTTGTCTGAATGCACTTGGAAGGAACAAATAAGCACCTACAGCAAATAAGGTCCAGGTAGAACTACCCCAAGCTGCACAGACTGAATCGGTCCAAATCCTAATGAGAATATGCCAGCAAATATGGAAAACAGACTGGAAACATTCCGTGTACATTCTAATCCTCAAGAAAGAAGATGCAAAGGACCGAGGCAACTGCAGGATCACGGCGCTAATTTCCCATGCAGGCAGAGTGATGCACAAGGTGTTGCAACACAGAATTTTACTCTGTATGGAAGAAGGGCCTGATATTCAAACAGGAGCCTGAAAAGGAAGAGTGAGTCAGGCTCTTGTAGTAAATATACATTGCCTCCTGGAGCACACCAAAGAATTTCCGAAGAAGATCAGCCTGCACTTTATAGACTACAACAAAGCCTGTGACTGTGTGGGTCACAAGAAGGTGCGGATGGTCCTGAAAGAAAAGGGAGTACCTCAGCACTTGATCGCCATGAAGTACAGCCTGTATTCTGCACAACAAAATGAATCCTAAATAAATTATAGTGAATTATTTCCCGAAGCCTTCTCTTGTACTTCCACCTCCACACGAAATAAATACACGTGTCAGATCCAGGTTTAGGCTGGGTGCCTCTGGGCTGGCTGAAGCACACTCGCCAAGCCCTGCTTTCCATGGCAGAACCCACAGAAATGCTGCACAGGGGACCATGGATCCAGAAAAGAAACAGAAGGCATCTTCCATGGCATAGCTCCCTTTTCCCTGCACTTCAGCCTTCCGCGTTCAGCAACATCAATTTTGGCCCTCCAGATGGTCCCATCTATGAGCCACAGCCTGCCCAGGTGAGCCAACAATGAATTAAAATTAAAAATAACGGCATTGTTTGCAAGCTGCATTTTCCCTTCAAGGGATCTGTAGCTACAGAGCTTTGAGTTTCTGACACCCCGTGGTGCTTCTCCAGCCATTTTGTGGAGAAAAATAACTTTTTCAGGGCATGGTGGCAGGGGGAGACATGCACATGGCTCAAGCAGGAAGCAATGCAGGTGCACACACCTGGATTGTACCTTTGCATTCTGCCAAAGAGATGCCTACAGGTGGAGAAGCAAGCCAGAATAGCCACGACTTGCTCTTGGAATGGATGTGCGGATGAGTGAGGGGGAAGAGGGCTATTGAAAACATGGCAATTTCTGAAAGGCCAGTGAAATCTCTGTTCAGGATTCGTTCATGTCCACATTGTAAGTGAACCACCATTTCACCCTTTTTGTTTAACATTTTGGTGACAACTCTACAGTGAATGAAGAATTATGCTAAAAAATCTATTTGGTCAATCCATTATTGTACAGAAGTGGAGAGTGAGGGAATTGTTTGTTTTTTATGTGTCAATTCTACAGAGTGACAGATGGGGTGCAAACTAGTTAAGATGTTGGTTTTTATTGGACCAGATGGGATGGTGCTGCTTCATAGCCAAAGACACATACTGAAAACCTTCTAGATTTGTGCAATAAAGACAATACTGAGGCAGGGTGGGGGGGGGATATTTCTTCTTCCTGTATATTACACCTGACAGTTCCACTTTTTCTTCACGAAGCCCACTGGAATCATGAAAGAGCAGCTGTCCAGTCTTTTAAAAAATGTATTAATTTTTCTTGATGTTCAATCACCATTCCAGGGCAATGAACCTCTCAGGGTTAATTCTCATACAGTTCTGTGTTTCAGTTTTGTGTACAGAAATCTTGATAAAATGTCCCATAAATAGTTTTATCCCCCGGTTTCCATATTCCTTTTCCAAGGTGGCAGTCAGCTGAGAGGTACTGTTGCTTTTGAGAAATATTGATGTGCCTATAAAATGAGCATGTGATCACTGAATAAAAAAGTAAGAAAACTTCTCTTCCCCTCCCCCCATTCCCAGTGATACCAGAACTGCTGTTTTTAGTCTTCTCAGTCTTCAGATGCATCAGCAAGAGCTGCAGCAATTAGCACTCCTCCTCATCTGCAAATTCCTGCCAGCAGTAGTGCCGTTGCGTCTTGTTTCGCCTGTCTTTAGCTTTGCTTGCATGCTCCATCTTATTTGTCTGACTGTAGCACTTGCTGCTGAGTGTGTGCACCTGGGGATTGTGCAGTGCTGTGGCTGGATTGGGGCTGGAGCTTCACCTGTACTAGGATCAGCCCAGGGGGAAGGTCTATAAAGAACCAGATTTGGTTGGTGGTGGGGCTGGCCGCAGTGAGGCAACACTGAAGGAGGCTGGCTTGTGGGGGAGTCACTTTGAGGAATCACAAGGGCAAGGGCCACCCTTTAGCATCTTGGCTGCGCAGAGTCCTTTCCCCCTCACACGGTATGTCCCTTGGGAGGACGCTAAGGGGGTCAAGCCAGGAGCCAAATCTCTGCAGTGATGGTTAGCAGAGGTATGGTATTGGAAGGAGGGCTAGCCAGGGGAAGGGGAATGAGGTACGGATAACTAAGGGCAGTACCACGATCCTGGTCCCATTGCATCTGCAGGTTTAGCCATCATCTTATTGGCCCGGCAGGCTTCCCTCTATCCTTTTCTCCAGCAGACTTTAGAAGCACAAACTTTTACTTGAGCTCTACAGGCTACAAAAAAGCATAGATCTATTTTGCAATCTCTGTGAGATGTGGGAGTGGTGTCTGTCCATGTGAAGAGCTGAATTCACACTGAAACATCCCCTCCTGTCAGAATGATTCTGAGTCCAGCCTTAGGGTGCCTCCCACTGCTCAAGTTTTAGACAGCAGACGTGCCAAAGACTTCTTAACGGGCTTGTTCCCCTCTCCTGCCATCTCCTTACTGTGCAAAGGAACCCCCTCCCCCTGCAACCCCTTCCCCTCCCTGTTCTGAAATGTCTCCTCCTTTTCCAAGGTAGCCTGGATCTCGCATTCAGTCTGATTCCCTTCATTCTGTAACAGTAAATCTGCCAAGTCCTCTGCCCGGCTCAGCTGCCTCCTCTTCATCTGGGCCCCACTCTCCATCACCCTCAGGTTGCAAAATGAGGATGCTCTGCTTTAAATGCCAGAGCAGTCGAAATAAGACATCACACATCCTGGCTAGTGGATGAGGCATAATATCTGGCATGCGCAACTGAAACCTGGACTGGTGAACGGGGGGACTTAGCGTGCCACACCAGGCTCCTTGGTCCAGCAGCGAGATGGACTTGCTGACATGGTCAGCCAGGCAGGGTCTGCAGGACATGGCAGGGAGCCGACATGGTCTAGGGCAGTCGTGGTGAACCTTTTAGAGACCTTTTAGAAACTGCAACCCAAAACTCACTTATCGCAAAGTGCCAACACTACAATAAAACCTGAAAAGTGAGGTTTTAGTATAGAAAAAACACCCAACAGCCAGTCCAAGCAAATATGTACATATCCTTGGCAGCGCACTGACTGGCCATGAAAAGCTCAGACGAGTCGCGGATAATGAGTTGCAGCTTGTGCCATCATCACCTGGCGCCGCTACTCATTTCCCAGCATACAGGTGCCCCCAGTGTGCGCTGTTATCCGATGCTCAGCTGCTGCGGTGATGCTAGGGTGACATGGATCTCATGGCCACAGAGAGGGCTCTGCGTGCCCGCTGTGGCACACAAGCCAGAGGTTCACCACCACTGGCCTAACCTTACCCTGGAGCACTCCCATAACACTAATAAATGGTAAAATACCATTGAAAGGGGTGATTTTCAAAAAGCCTTATTGACTACCATTTTCGGAACAGCTCATCATTTTTGTCCATTCTAAAAACATTCCAACCAACAAAATTGTGCCAGGAAAATTAATTTTTCTGACCCTAACCCTACCCTGGTTGTTGTTCTTGTTAGTCGTGAAGTCGTGTCCGACCCATCGCGACTCCATGGACAACATTCCTCAAGGCCTTCCTGTCCTCCACCATCCCCCGGAGTCCACTTAAGCTCACACCAACTGCTTCAGTGACTCCATCTAGCCACCTCATTCTCTGCCATCCCCTTCTTCTTTTGCCATCTATTGTTCCCAGCATTAGGCTCTTCTCCAGGGAGTCCTTCCTTCTCATTAGGTGGCCAAAGTATTCGAGTTTCATCTTCAGTATCTGGCCTTCTAAAGAGCAGTCAGGGTTGATCTCCTCTAGGACTGACCGGTTTGTTCGCCTTGTGGTCCAGGGGACTCGCAGGAGTCTCCTCCAGCACCACAATTCAAAGGCCTCAGTCCTTTTGCGTTCAGCCTTCCTTATGTTCCAGCTTTCACAGCCATACATTGCAACTGGGAAAACCATAGCCTTGACTATACGCAGTTTTTTTGGCAGGGTGATGTCTCTGCTTTTTAGTATGCTGTCTAGATTTGCCATAGCTTTCCTCCCCAGGAGCAAGCGTCTTTTAATTTCTTGGCTGCAGTCCCCATCTGCGGTGATCTTGGAGCCCAGGAAAATAAAATCTGTCACTACCTCCATTTCTTCCCCATCTATTTGCCAGGAAGTGAGAGGACTGGATCCCATGATCTTAGTTTTCTTAATGTTGAGTTTCAAGCCAACTTTTGCATTCTCCTCCTTCATCCGGATCAAGAGGCTCTTTAGTTCCTCTTCACTTTCCGCCATTAGAGTGGTATCATCTGCATATCTGAGGTGGTTGATATTTCTCCCAGCAATCTTGATTCCAACTGGTGATTCATCCAGCCTGGCCTTTCTTATGATGTGCTTTGCATATAAGTTACATAGACAGGGCGACAGTATACAGCCTTGCCGAACTCCTTCTCAGTTTTGAACCAATCAGTGGTTCCATGTCCAGTTCTCACTGTTGCTTCTTGACCTGCATATAGGTTTCTCAAGAGACAAATAAGATGGTCTGGTACTCCCATCTCTTTAAGAATTTGCCACAATTTGTTGTGATCCACACAATCAAAGGCTTTAGCATAGTCAGTGAACCCTACCCTGGTGCACACCCCTAACCCTAATATAGGTTCCATTGCAAAGAGGACGATTACGAAAAAGCCTTCCTTGAGTAGCTTGTTCTGCACAGCTGATAGTTTCTGCCCATTCTAAACACATTCCAAATCTCAGAATCATGCCAGGACAACTCCTTTTTGTAAACCTATCCCTAGCCTGGTGCATACCCATAACCCTGATCTATGGGTAAATATCCAATGCAAACAGCGATTTTGAAAAAGCCTTCCTTGAGTAGCTTTTTCTGCACAGCTCAACATTTCTGCCCATTCCAAAAACATTCCAACCAGCAACATCATGCCAGGACACCTGTTTTTTTAACCCAAACCCTACCCTGGTTCAAACCTCCAATCCTAATATCATGGTATAGTTCCATGACAAAGAGGACAATTTTTATAAAGCCTTTCTTGAATAGATTTTCTGCACAGCTCATCATTTCTGCCCATCCTAAAGAGATTCCTCCTATCATGCCAGGACACCTCGTATTTCTAATCCTAACCAAGTGATGGTGACGCTTTTAGAGCTCAAGTGCCCAAACTGCAACCCAAAACCCATTTATTCATCGCAAAGTGCCAACACTTCAATACAACCTGGAAACTGATGGCTTAGGTTAGAAAAAACAACTCATCCCTAGTCCAAGAAAATATATATATATATCCTTGGCACCATACTGACCGGCCATGTGAGAGATCATACGAGCCGGAGCTAATGAGTCGAACCTTTTGATGTCATTGCCTTTCACCACTACTCATTTCCAAGCAAGTGCATGGCCCCTTTGTACGCTGTGATCTGATGCTCAGCCATTGGGGCAATGCTTGGCTCGCATGCTGACAAGAGAGGGCTCTGCATGCCCGCTGCGGCACCATGCCATAGGTTCACCACCACTGGTCTAGAGCAATTCCACCCCTCTCTGCAGGCACCCCTTCCATCTGACTGCTAGTCTGGGGGGTGTACATCTCATGTTGGGATAGCAGGATAGACTGGGATTTGGCTGGTATACTGTGCATTCCATGACCCATCAGTCTCACTACCTGAGCTGACAGAGGTGGCCTTCCAGGTTGTTGGTTTTGGGGTATCTACCTATATGCCAAGGGTACCTTGTTTGCTGTGGCTCAGGATTTCATGGCTTCCATGGGATGCCCCAACTTTCATCAGCCCAACACATTCTAGTGGTGTTTTTGGTGGGCCTTGTGTGTTTGTTTTGGCCAGGAATGACTATGGCGGTATTAAGGTAAAAGACTTTGAATTTGTTCCTTGGTCATGGTCGGACCACTGCTACTGAGTAACTTTTCCCCTCTACAAGGGTTAGGGTCCTTGTTTTGCCCCAGGGGCTAATGGACCTGGGTGGTTTCCAGAGGGCTCTAGGAGATCTTCCAGCTGATATGGCTAATGCTCCTTTCAAAGCCCAGGTGGATCTGGCAGAGATGACCCAGACAGTGGGCACAATTTTCTTGAGTGCTCATTCTGTATTACAGCTCATACAGCTTCATGGAATACCCCAAAGCAGAGAGCAATAGAACAAAAAAGTAGCTGGCTTGAGTGCAGATAGAAAAATGGCAGTGGGTGTAATCAAGCCCCGGCATGTGCCTATAATCAAATATACTTGGAGGGCAGTGAAAACAGCAAAGAAACAGCATCTCACTGCCTGTATTTAATCTCCTATTTGCTGTCCAGTAGAACTTTTTAGGGTCCTCTAAGTCCTATTATACTAGCTCCATGGACATCTTAGACCCATACAAAAGCTCCTATAATATATTTTATGGGCACTTGCAGGACAAAATATCTTGTACTTCCTGGGATTTAGATTCCAGTGTTATAGAAGCTGAATCATGTGAGGTACCCAGAGCACAGTCTGGGCCAGTTTTCTTGGATGGGTTTGCACTGGTGCAGGTCAGGGACATTGACAAACTACTTGGACTGTGTGTGCAACTGCTATCACATTGGATTTTTGCCCCTCCTGGCCAGCAGACAAGGCACTCATACCATCTGAAAGAGGCAGTAGTGAGGTCACTCTTGAAGAATACCTCTCTGAACTAAAAACATCTCCAGTTTAGGTGGGTAGCAAATGTTCATTTCCTGGACATGGTCTTAGAGTGCCTGGTAGCCAACCAGCTTCTGACACTCTTGGGCAAGACTGCGTCTCTTTTTATCCATTTCATTTGGGGTTCCAGCTGGTTTCAGCAGGGAACAGATTTGGTTACCCTGGATGATGGTTTGTATTGGGAGACAGCTGGGACAGCATGTCCCTGTGAATTCTTCTGGATCTCTTGATGACTGTCAGTATTTTTGGACCTCTTTGGCAGTCCATCTTCCAAGAAGCATAGTCTGTCGTCCCAGAACTGGAATTTCTCTGCACCCTTTTCATAAACAATTGTCCACCTGGAATATTTTCCTTTTTATTCCTCTTCCAAAAACTGGGAGGATGGATAAGAAAACAATCTGTGCCCCAAATTTCTTGATTTTCCTTCCCAGAACTTCAAAATCTGATTGATTTTGTTTATCGCTCCATTTGGCTCTATCATTTATTTCCAGATGGTTTAGAAGAAGGGATTATGTGTTGATGGCCTTATTGGCTTTGCCAATCTAATCTGAGCTCCTGGGAGAAAGTATACCTACTGGGTCTATGAGTCATTTGGGTTTCAATACCATAGAATAAGGAGTCTCTAACAATGACTGCTCTTCTTTTCTTCTTCTATATTTCCCTGTTGCACAGGCAGTTCTTACCCCAACCCAAACATAAATGTAATCCTAACCCTAAAAGAAGACAAACTTGGAAGGGCAGCCATGAAGGAACTAAAAAAGATCATCAAGTGTAAGGGAGTTTCACTGGAGACAGAGGCCAAAAACATCCATGGTATTCTACTCTTGATCACGGTGTATGGATGTGAAAGTTGGACAGTGAAGAAAGCTGTCAGTGTGAGGCCGGGTCATGGGCAGCAGCAACGAGGAGCAGAACGCCGGGTCCAGAGCTCACTGCGGGCCAGAGGCTTAGGGCAAGTCGGCAGGTCCGGGTCAAAAGCAAAGAAGTCCAGGTTTGGCACACACAGAGATAGTGTCAGGGCACAGTTCCAAAGTCAGTTTACCAGAGAGACATTGATGCAAGGGTTGTAGTAGGCTGGCACAAGGGAGGGTCTACTCCGAGGAATGACAGGAAGAGCAGGAAGGGCACCGGTTGGAGCAAGGCGGGAAGGCACTGGGTCAGGGCTTGAACACAGCAGGAACAAGCTGGAAGACGGCATAGCAAAGCAGGAGCCAAAGCACAAGAAGCCAGCAGGACACTTGCATTGCTGCGGCAAGGAGCCGCTGTGCCGGGAAGCCTTTTCTGCTGGTCTTCAGGGTCTCCGGCTGCACTGCATAATTGCTCCAAGGTGATCCTTGTAAGTGCCCCTAAAGGCTCTCCTGTTTCAGCCAGCACTTGCAGGGTTATTCAGGCCCTAATCCTGACAGTCAGGAGGAAAAGGGATGCACTCAAAACATAGTCCTGCAGGAGAGCCTTGCTTGAGAACACTGCATTTCTCCAGACCCATTAAATCACGGGTTTGCGATATGTTATGGTTTTCTGCCTATAGCTCTCTCTCCATGCATCCTGAGCTTCTGGTACTCTCCTGGGACCTGGAGGAGTGGCTTCCATCGGTTAGCAGGCTGTGGGGGAAGTGAAGAAGACAAAGTATCTTATCGGGAGCTTGTGCAGCAGCCTGGAGATGCTCCAGTTGCTTTCATGGCTCCCTTGCCCTCCCCACCTGCCCGCAGTTTCTCTCTGACTTGCAAGTGCCTTTCCCCTCTTCAAAAAGTAAACTTTACAGTGCCTTTTCAGGCGTTCCCAGTTGTCTTCTTTGTCCTCTTGCTCAAGAAACAGCTAGCTATGATGCGTGTCTACTCAGAAGTAAATTAGATGATGCATTTTCTTACAAGTACATTGACCTCAGTGGAGGTAACTAATGGGAAAGTCTGCCCAGGAAGGGTGGAGGAAATGGAACTGCTGAAGGTTCCACTGGGAGAGGGGAAGAGAGGAGGAAGAAGGAGCACCTTTCTCCTTTTCCATTAGTTTTTGTGAAGGGGCAAGAGAAGGTGTCTTTTTATTTCATTTTTTGAAATAACTCTGCTCTTTTTCCTCTTCTGTACCTTCGCATAATGAATTGAGCTAAAACACAAAAGCAAAGGAACCCTGAAGGTCATTTCCCTGCACACATCCCTGTTCCAGCTCTTCCAATTTCCTCCTCAATTGCACGTGTGTGTGTGATACAAGTACACATTCTCAGTAGGATGTTAGCATGTCCTCCAACTCTGTGATAAATGCATTTTGCTTGTGTTCCTTCATAAACATAAGGGGTTCCAGTGTAGATCTCCCCTAGAAATAGTCATTTTTCACTAGTCCAAGCACAATTTAACTCTAATTCTACATTGTAAGATTTCTTATGATGCAGAAACTTTTCCTATTCCCTTTTTTTACATCCTAATGCATCCATATTCTTTTTCTGTTGTTCTTTTCTAACCACATAAGCATTTCCAAAAGGCTTCTATTTTGACACCAATCTAGCCAAGTCACAGAATTTTAACACTTTTTTTTTTCTGGAGATGCATTATTGACTTCCATCCTTGATTCTTGCTCATCGTTAGGAGTTCTGTCATGGCTGTTAAATGATAGGAATGATTTTCTTGGCTTACATGAACTTAGCACTTCAGATCAATGAAACATCTTGATAATTAATCATCCCAACCATAAGAACTACTGTCAAATTAAGCTTTAATCTTTTTACAGCTCAAGCCTCATAGTTCTCCAGGCTCTTAGCTGCCATACTTCACAGAATGTCATTGTCTCCAAATTACAGTTTTAGCCCTCTGAGAAACAGAAAAACTCAACTATTTTCAGTGGCTTCAAATTTCAAGATATATCAGGCTGAAATATTTGTTTTGAACCTGCCATCCTATTTCAATATTCTCAGTTGAAGATGTGGGATCAAGGCTTACCTCACAATGCTGGCCTGAGGAAGTCACACTTTTACATTATATCACAGCTCCATATCTGCAAAATGGGCATCAGATGCACAAAGAATATAAAATGCTTTGCATATCCATACCACAAAATTCAATGGGCATAGGCAGTATTAAATCCTATTGATTCTAATGAAACCTACTTCCAAGCTTAGGCATTAGAGCCGCAAGTGCTATATAAATTATGCTGCATAATAGTAACTGTATTGAGATTACTGAATTAAAAACAGCTTCTGATCATTTCAGGTTCTGCAGAAGTCAAGTAGAAGTGTGCATAAAATAAGAGAGATACCATTTTTATGTCATAAATGCATTGCCAGATAATTCATCAAGATAGATAGATCTCATTTTATCATTTCCTCTCAATGAGTACCATTGTCTCTTTGATCATGGTGGAGGCTAATGGAAGAATCATAAATGTATAATGACATGCAATCAATAAAAAGACAATAAATAAATAAAGAGATGCATAAGAATGTGAGGTCACAAATTTCCAAGTTAACTTAGGAAGCCTGAGAACAAAGAAAATATGCAAAGAAAATATATTCCCATTGCCTCTGGCAAAGAAAGGAGCTGCTAGTTAGATATTTATTTATTTATTTATTTATTTATTTATTTATTTAGGAGACTTCTATGCCGCCCCATTCGCCAAAGCCTCAGGGCGGCTCACATCCATAAATAAACTTTCATAAAATAATATAAATTAACAGTATAAATTAAGTCACCCTGGCCAAAAAATAAAATGAATAAATACTATTAACAATTAAAATGACATTTGAATAAAAAGGTCTTCGCCTGGCACCGAAAAACAAATAACAACGGCGCCAGGCGGACCTCTCTGGGGAGTTATCTTACTCCCCTCTGAATCCTGTCTCATGCTTTCTTTGCATTCATTTTCTGTTTCAATCCTCTTTCTCATCGACTGCTCATTTTGACCAGACAAAACCTAGTCTGGCCACTTGGGTCCATGCCTTGCCAAAGGCGATAGTCCGCAAAAGCCTCATTTAAAACGGATATATTTTTCCTGTTGCCAGTGAGACCCTGGAGTTTCAATATGTCCCAGTTTTTAACCACAGGACCAAGTCAGCAAATCTGGAGAAAGGTATATTTGAACCCCTATCATTATTTGGAGGTTTTTCTACAAAGCTGCAGTCTCCAGTCCCTTTCCTATGGTGTGCGGATGTATAGTTTGATTTAATTCTGAATTTGTTTGGACTTGTACATCCTTCCCTGGCAAACGAACTAGAAAGAATCACAGCCAGGACCCCTTGTGTTCTTTGTGTTTCATCTCTACTTTGTTACTTCAGTTGGCTGTCTCTTTCTAAAGAGACAGTCCAATTGAATTTCCTAATTAATGAGTGCAGGCTGGTCAATAAGCCTGACCCAGCTCTGTCTAACTGGGCCTGACCTCAGCCTGGGCTTGAATTGACCTTTGCCACTTTCTCTAGCATCTTGCATAGACCCCGTCCCTCCTGCAACCTGTTCCTGGTGTTCCTTCTGCAGCTGCCAGCCTCCCATGCCCAGTGCAGGAGCAAACGTGATGAGATAAGTGCCACTTGATGGTGCAGCCCCTCACCCCAAATAATAGCTGACTGGACAAGACGGGGGCCTACACAGATCCTAGTCTTGCCTCTCAGAGAAACTCTCACCTGAAGTTTCATTAGGACCTAAGGCAAAATCCTAGGCGCTGTGGGACTTGGGCACATTGTAAGAGTCAACGTGCTGTTCCTCTTGTGGAAACTCCTCTGCCCACACAAATTAGGAATGTGTCAGGAGTCAAGTCTCAGAGTGATCCAGCAGCTTCAGTCACTTGATCCCCATTCTGGTTTCCCCTGTAACAGGGGAAAAGCCAAAGCCAATGATAAACAGGGTGTTGTAAAGCAGCCCAGTAAAGGTAGGAGCAGCTGCTTTGCTTTTGTAGATGTAGATACTGACTATTTTTAGTGCATCTATCCCCCCGCACATAAAATAATTTAAAAAAGGAGATACAGCGCACATTCCTATTGCCCCCATGGAAGATGCTTAAAGACACCAAACTTGTAGGCTGACAACATTCAGTGCATGGTGCGAGGTCAGTAGCAGCAGTCTTTGCCCCCAGTACACCTCTTCCTTTGCATTTATCTGGACAGTCATTGCAGTCATCTAGATTTAGTGCAGAAGGGCGGGAAGGAGAGAGGCTGGGGTGCTATAAGCCTAGCATTTTCCTCTCTGTGCGCCTCCTGTTGTATCCCTTTTTAACCCTCTGAGGTCCAGTTGTGACCTTGAAGTGGGCAGCCAGCATGCTTATTTTCACGGGGAGGGGGCTCAGCCTTCAGAGTCTGAGCCCTAACCTTGGAGAGTCTTGGTGCTTGGACTCTAGAAAATCCTACAGTCTCCCAAACATTGTTAGAAGGCCTCAGTGCTGAGCCCTCGTAAATTAATGTTGTCTAATGCCCTCCTGCTCAGCTTCAATGGTGGCAAAACTGGTGCTCAGGTGTTCCTGAACTCCAGCCCCCATCATCCTCAACTTATATAGAAATTGCAGTTTAACAAAATCTGGAAACAGATTTCTCCATGCCTGTCCTAGTTATTCAGAGAGTAACCGGTACCATGCCATGCCAAAGTTCCAGTTCCAGATTAGAACTTTCTTTAAACCAGAGCTGAATAGGATGCATGTGCAACTTTGGCCCTGCTGAATTTGTCAAAACTTTCTCCAGAAATTCACTTCCACTTTGCTGTTCTAAGAAAATGGTCTATGTGGCTATGAAATGGATGTTTTCTTCATATGAAGAAAACGCTTCACACAATGTTTCATGTGGCAGCATAATTTAGCTGGCTGTCCAGATCTAATTTGTCTGGGCAAAGCATACTTTTGCTATATTTAGCACCGTTGCCTGTTTATTTCTGCTAGCTTTCTTTAATTCAGTATAACCTAATTTCGAGGAATGCTACGGAAGTGCATGGTGTCTGTTAGCTCCAAGAAGAAAAACACCAGTTCCGTTGAAAACATGCTGTGGCTGGTTTGTCAGTGCTGGAAGAGATTACGTGAAAGCTTTCCATTTGGAGCTTGCTGCGTTGCAATTTTTGTTTCATACGGTATTTACTAAGCTTCTCAGATGGCTGTATTAAACATGGCAATTTTCAAATTCCAATTTTGCCATGTTTTTATTTTCAGAATTGCTGTTTAATGAGCAAGGTAACGATCACTCAGAGAGACATGAGGGCATTACGTCGACACACAATGCCCTCATATGGAGTAAGTGGGCTCCAGGTTTACAACAGCAGCTCCAAAGGGCAAATACTAATGGAACTAAACAGCAGAGGGCACTGCAAACACATGGCTAGAAGCCACATTCTCTCTATTTCATTTGGGAATTTTTCTAAGGAGTGCTAGAAGCAGGTTTGCTCCAACAAAAGGTTTCTTGGATGGTATTTGCAAAAAGCTTGCATGATTTTCCGTAGCAAAAGCCTAAAAGTAACGGCCTGTGGATTGGCTAGTGTCACAGAGCAAAGTCCAGATAAACATTGTGCAATCAGAGCACATTTTTGACCTTCAAAATAAGCCTGAGGATTCATGGGTCAGATTCCTAAGAGAGAGATTAACATATTAAAATAGGTGGCGTGATGGTTTGAATGCTGAAATAGGTTTTTGAAGGTGAGCTTCAGTTTTTGCATTTTGATATTGTAACCAGGAGTCAAATGAGCATTGCTATTAGACAGCGAGCAGAAAACAACCATTGACTTCATTAGCTTTTGCATGCAACATTTTAAAAAAGATGGTTCTAAGGTCAGTGCATAAGTAAATTGTAAACATTAAGTATTCTAAAGGTGTACTGTCTGATGCAATAGTGGATGGGACTAAAATTCAGAAATGCTACTTTGTAAATAGAGTCCGGTGGAATTTTTTCTTTTTTTCATGATTCAATCCGTACTTGCATTTTGCTGAAGGGAATGAAATGTTGCTGAAACACACCTGAGCTCAGCTGGGTTGTAAGGTCTCAAATATTTTTAGTTGTCCTTCCCTTAGAAGTATAAGAAGCTTGTCAGAGAACTGAGTGCCAAAGAACAACTAGCAAAGATAAGAAGATGAAATCATGGTGGCCTGGTTATAGTCCTGTTAACACTGTAGATGCTGTAGGTGGGGCTATGTGTATCGATATCAAATACAGGGTCAGGGTTAGAGCAAGTGATATGGCGCATTGTGTATTTAGTTCACCAAGGGAATGCTCAGCCTGTGAACATGCAGGGACATGGTTGGGCTCACCATTGGGCTGGAGTTACATGGTTGTTTGCTACAGACTGGGAGCACCTTATGGGTATGAGACACAACTCCCATCAAAAGTTGGTTTGGGGAGGCATCTCCTGACCCACATACAAGAGCCCCTCCCCCGGAGTTGCTCCTCCTCTTTGCCCCTGTAGCCTGCTTGCCCACCAGCCTCTCACTGTGACTTGTGGTGAGTGGAGGTGATTGCCACTCTTGGCCGATAGTCCAGGGTCAGCAGGACTGGCGTTCTGAAGGAGAAGAAGGGGCCCTGGAGGCCGTGGAGATGGCCACGTTGGGGGTTCAGACAGTGGCACAGGCCTGGGAGGCACTCTCAAGGTCACTGCCCACAGGTTCCCAGGCCAAGCAGGAGAGTGGGGATGTTTTGGAACAGAGGAGTGGGTTGAAGACAGGGAGGGGGAAGGTCCCTGACCCCATTAGGAGGCATCAGGAGAGACGAGCTGCCCAGTTAGAGGGGGTGCATCTATCCCACTATCTGGCCTATCCATAGCAGCAACCACTCTGAGGGTGGAGCCCAGAGTTACTGAAAGGAAAGGGTTTGGGGCGAAAGTCCCTCATTTGAGTTCAACAGTCTTTCTTAGTATGCACAGAGGCTGATCTTCAAACTTATTTGAGACCTTTGAGAATTACTTAGTCTTGTAGCTGCAACATCCCAGTAAAAATCTGTTTTGCAAAGACATTGTCTGGTGTCTAAGGACAAGAAGGGGGTGGACTCAGCTCATGACTTGGCCAAGCCACAGCAATGGTGAGCAGGAGAAGCAATAGATGCTGCTTGCCACTGGCTCCCTGGCACTCTGTCTGCTAAGCTCAGATGGGAGAGAGAAAGAGGGCAAGAAGCAATAACAGGTGGTGATAATGGTGGGAAGGAGATATGTTGGCATGATGGCTGGCCCAGCGGGGCTTTTGCAGTTTGAAGAGGGATCCCCAAAACGCTGGTCAGCAGAGCTTAGTGCTGCAAACTGCATTGACTCGACCCATTCCAGAAATGAGCATTTTCACTCATTTCATCTCACTTGCAGAAACACAAATGCCTTCCCCCCCTTGTGCAAAGGGTCACTCCCCCTGGCACACATGCACAACTGTCCAAATGTGCAATGCTCAGCACATTTGCACATAACAAGGAATATCTCTCTTAATGCCACAGTGTTGGCAGGACAGCAGATGGGCTACAAACAAATGAGTTTTTCCTCTTCATGGACCGAGGAGTTCCTTTTTCTTTTAATTTCAGGATCAGTGATTTCAGAATATTTTGCTACTCCATGCCTCTTGAGATTGCGGTTTTGGCAGTGCCTTGTCCTCGCAAAGTGCAATTCCCACCTCATCCGTTTTCATTCATCTGCTCCAGTCTGTTTCAAATTTGTGAATAATATATTGTTCTGCAGTGTAACAGCCAAACAATAAATTACATTAAATGTGCATTTGCATGTGTTTAAAAAAAGGCACAAGGACATAGCCTGGCCTTGGGATGGAGTCAATGCTGAGAGGAAGTTAACCCCTTCTGTCCTATGCCAAGGTCATGAAAACAGCCTGCCTCTACTGCTCTTTGCTCCAGAATGGCCACTGGTTTGGATGGCAATGGCAGCATTCCTTCTAGGGCAAATGGCGACTTTGATGAGGGATTGTGTTGGCACTGCTAGTAGGGAACCCCTTCCACCCCTGCCTCATCCTGATCCAAGCACATGGGGGCCACTGGTTAAAAGCAAATTTAATGTGACACCTCGTTTGGTTATAATAGTGGAGTGGGATCCTTAAAGAGAGCCAGTGTGGTGTAGTGGTTAAGAGCTCAGATCTGAAACTCGGGAGATCTGGGTTCTAGTCCCCGCTCAGCCATGGAGCCAGCTGGGTGACTCTCGGAGCAGCCTACCTCATAGGGTTGTTGTTGCAGGGCTAAGACTGGAAGCAGGAGGAGGAGAATGATGTAAGCCAATTTGAGTTCTTTGTAAGAAAAAAGGCAGGATAGTAATCAAATAAATAAATAAATGAAAACACTTGACCGATTCTTTGGTGCCAAATGCAATTGAAACATTTAATCTGCTTCTATCATATAGCAATATTTCCACTTTTCTAAGATCACAGCACCTCTACAGAACATAGCAGATTCCTTCTTTCCTCAGGGTGGGGCTTTTGATCTTCCAGAGTCTTGCCTCGGCCTCCTGCAGGATGAGGCCTCTTAGGAGAGTAGTGCTGGTTGGCTCTGGGAAGCTCAGCAAGGTTGGCCGGACAAGAGATGTCATCTCTATAGAGAATGGACACACAGTAGCCAATGAGGTTGGCCCCAGCTCCAGGCTGAGCATATGATAAAACACAGCTAATAGAAAATGGGAGTGAAAGATTCTAGTCTCCTTGTAATTGTGTCAGAGTAAAAGAAAGGAAAGCAATCGCACAAGCCTGAAGCTCACGCCAGACCACGGACTAGGGTGCTAGTAAGCAACTGCAAAATGTTTGTGTGCCCTCCTTGTTGGGAAGGGTGCAGAATTTGTGTTTGTGGTGGTGGTGGGGGGGTCAGGATGTTCCTTCAGTGCGTTGGTGTCACCTGAAGAAAGAGCTGGTGCTAGCTTTAGCGATGTGAAAGGTACTGCAGGAAAAATAAAGGGGGCCTGCTCTGATCACTAGAGAGCAGCAGAGATTCAAGCAAGAAGAAAAGTGTTCTTAAATATTCAGTTGAGCTGTTGGAAACGTGGAGATGGAGAGGTGATTATGACAAGTAGCTGGCTTTTCAGTGTCCCAGTTCAGGAGCAGAAGAGTTGGCATAGCCCCCTCCCCGCTCTCCTTCTCTTTCTATATTGCCCCATAGCAGAAGTAGCCTGGGCAGCCTGCGACAGTGAATCAAAACAAGAAAACAACATACAATAAAAATGCCATAAAATCCTATCAAAGGAACATTAAAAATTTAAAGCAACTAAAACATACTGTGAAGAATGATCCTGTAAAAGAAAAATGCCTGGAATGGGTAATCCCCTCAAACCACCAAATGACCAAGTCTATCTTTAAAAGTCAGAGCACAGAGTGTCATCTTAATCGGGCACCAAAAAGATGAAAAGATTGGTGCCAGGCAGGCCAGGATGCAAAGGCCATTCCATATACGGGAGATCATCACAAAGACCCCACCACCACCACCACCACCACCACCACCACACTCCAGATGTTCCTCAGAGTTGGTACTGGGCAGAAGGGTGCAGTTGCTGAACATGAGGAAAATGCAGTTGGGAAAGAAGCTCCACAGTAGCATGTAAGTCATGTAAGGCTTTATAGGCTAAAACCAGCACCTTGAATTGGGTACAGAATCATACAGGCAACCAATGCAAGTGGACTAGAACTGGGTTAGGTTTCAGACCAACAGGTCCCAGTTATTCATATGGCTGCCACATTCCACATGAGCAGCAGCGTCTGAACCATCTTCAAGGGAAGTCCCACATCGAGTGCTCCAGAGAAATCAATTTTAGTGTTTACCAGAGCGTGGACCACTGAAACCAGGCTATAGATAGGGGTGTAACTGGGATACCAGGTGAAGCTAATAGAAGGCACTCTGAACCACTGAGGTCACCTGAACCTCACGTGACAAGGGCAGATGAAGGAGAAGCCTTGGCCATGAAGGAGCAGGTAGGAACCTGCTCCTTCAAAGGGAGGGCAACCCCATCTAGAACAGGCTGAACACCCTCCATCGGGCCAAAAGAACCACCCACAAACAGTGTCTCAGACTTGTCTGGACTGAGCTTCAGTTCTTTAGCCCTTATGCAGCCCATTGCTGTAGCCAGACACTGGTTTAGTGCATCCACAGCCTTACCCGCTGATAATGAAAAGGAGAAATATTGCTGTGTATCATCAGCTTATAGATAGCAACACACTCCAAAACCCCTGATGACCCCACTTAGTGGTTCCATGTGGATGCTAAACAGCACGGGGGGCAGGACAGGTCCCTGAAGAATTCTGTGCTGGAGAAACCATTGGGGTTGACCAATATTCCACAGGTGCAACCTTCCAAAAAGTGGGACCATTGCAACACATGACCCCAGTCCCAACATGGAGACCTCCCAGAAGGGTGTCATGGCTGATGGAAATAAAAGCTGCTGATAGGTCTGGGAGTATCAACAGGCTCATACTCCCTGTCTTGGACCTTGTGGCCTGATGACTTATGCACAGCACAGACATAAGCTAATTTAGTAGTCTCCCCCTGCCTCACAAGGAATCCTAGGGGCTGTGCACTTGGGGTGGGGGGTGGGGAGGGTGGCTACCTAGGAACCTGTAACATGGAATTCTCAGCATATCCACAAAGCTATACTTTCTCCAAGTCTTTGAGAGAAGGTATGATGGCTAAATGTTTTAATGAATATTTTAAATGAATGATCAAAAATAGTCTGTTATTCAGCATAACAACATGAGCTAACACTGAATTTATCTATACTTTTTATAATACCCAAACTTACCTACTATTTTATGACTTCATTTACACTTTTTACCTTTTATATTATGTATCAGATCAGCCCAATAAATCCTTCCATAAAAGTCCATATGTTTGTCATTGTTAGTTCATTTCTTTGTACAGGTGATAAGATCCCACCAGGATGTATAAGAGCCATTCACATTTTGTGTCTTTCTGTATGACCTTATTTTACACAATTTATCTATTAAGGCAATTGACCATATCTTAAGCCTCCATTGTTAAAGAGCTGAACTTCATGTACATATCTAAGTAGCCACCCTGGCTGCAGTCCACAAGAATGTCGAAGGTGATTTATTTCTCAGTTGTCAAAGATGGAGAGCAAACCCACAATTTTCCTTGTCACATAATGGGAGTGAACCCACAATTGGAGAAATTTGTATCGCTTGACTTGCAATTATAGCTGCCTCCCTAAGCCTCTCCTGCCAAAATTGATTAATTATCCTACACAAGCACCACATATGAAAGAGGTGCCAATTAATATGATTGTGAGATATGCAGTGTGATTCCAATTAGTGCGAACTTTTTTTTTTTTTGCTAACAAAAATCGAACAGAACTTCTTTCCAGGATGTCATATAGCAAACAGGGGTCTTTCCCAGCATTACCTGAAGTTGTGGGGAACCAAACCTGGCACCTGCTGCTTGCAAAGTAAGTGCTCCACTCCTGAGCTTCCATTTTCTTTATTCCATTTTAATTCATTTCATTTTAATTCTAAATGGGATCCTACAGCATGCGAGTCCATGGTGAAATCTTACTGTTAGGTCTGCTGTGTCAACCAGACTCATTTCCAGAGTTCCTGCATGTTTTTGGAAATCATGGAGAGAATCAATGGACTGTATTAAAGTTCCCATGCGTCACTGGGGCTTCTCTGGTCATCCAGACCCAGGATCAACATTAGACGCCACTGTTGGGCTGGGAACCCCATAGAATTCCCTGGCAGGAACCCCTGTGGAGGTGGCCACAACTAGCCCTCTTTCTGAACTGCTCTCAGCAACCTAGTAAGACATGTGTTATGCTTTGCTTTCTTCCCATCTACTTTTGCAAACAGAGGGAAATGCATGGAGGAGGAGGAGGAGGAGGAGGAGGAGGTGGTGAAGCTGCTGGTTGTGTTTTCATTTATTAAAAATTTATCTGA